>NC_056735.1:985851853-986151853 GCF_019279795.1 Protopterus annectens | reverse complement strand
CCAATTGGCTCACTGACAGAACACATTCTATGAAAATTTGTGAATCAACCTGCACCAGTAGAACTCTCACCATTGGCGTGACTCAGGGACCTGTGCTTGGCCCTTTACTGTTTGGAATCTATTTCTCAACAGCTCATGCTAAGGTATATGGCCTTTGGCTTACCAAGTTTACTTATTCTTGCATATTGGGTGCAAGCACTGAGTCCACCAATGATGATAATAATATACTACAGGAGGGGCTAACACAGACAAATGATTGGTAAAGCCACATGATCTACACATAAATGCAGAAATGTGTTTTTATTTTATCCTTCTGAAAAGTGGAATTCCATGTTAATTACAGCATTGACAACAGTCCTGCTATACTGAAACCCAGTGATGCAAGCACTGGGAACCCTTGTAGATAGCAATCTGAATTGTGACCATCAAGTGTCCATACTGGTATTGAAAGCCTGTGTTGTGCACATCATAAGTCATGCCATCAATTTAGATCTTAGGATTGTACAACAGCACTGTACTCGAACCTCGTCAGAATGCTAATAGAGATTAATGCTCTCTTTTGCATGTGCCTCACCAGACATATGCAGCATTTGGAGAGACCACAAGGGTTACAAACAAAGAAAATGCAGGGCCTACAAACCATGGCATGATGAATGTGGATAGACTGAAATTCATGTCACTGTAATCTGTATCATATAGGATGAGGTGACTTCGACCTGGCCTCAAGGCCAGTCTCTGATCCTGCCCTGGTGGGAATAGTGCATATCCACAAATCAGATATAGATGATGACATCAGCAGTGTCTGTTGAGGAGAATATGACATTATCAGTGTTCCTCATGTGGTGTAAAAGGCTCTCTGTAGTGTCAAGCATGAGCACACACACACACACACACACACACACACACACACACACACACACACACACACACACACACACACACACACAGTTGACTGCAGTGAGAGTGGAACCCCTACCTATCTAAGTGCATAGACTACAGACCTCTGTATTTAAGGCAAGCGTAACAGCTCAAGTCTGATTTGGAGTGTCTCAGACAACACTTTATAGCTGATTACATCAGCAGCCACTGTTGAGGAGAATATGACAATAACAGTGTCCCACATGCTGGTGTAAAAGGCTCTCTTTAATGTCAAGCAAAAGCACAAACACACACACACACACACACACACACACACACACACACACACACACACACACACAGTTGACTGCAGTGAGAATATAACCCCTACCTATATAAGTACGCAGACTACAGATATCAGTATTTTATGTACCACAACACAAGTCTGACATTCGCAAAACTGCAGGTCAAATTATAGTGAATGACATCAGCAGGGTATGTTGGAGAGAAAATGTTTGGAGGCCTGCATGAAATCAATGTGTAGGCATATGAAAGAATTAAAATACTGTTAATCCATGGGATTGGAGCGGTAACTGTAGGATGCACACTTCTTTTCTTCTATCTAGACAAACACACACACACACAAACACACACACACACACACACAAACACACTCAGCTGACTGGAGTGTGAACAGAACCCCTACCTCTCCAAGTGCACAGACTGCAGAACTCAGTACTTTACACAAATGCCATGGCACAAGTCTGACTTTTACAACACTGCAGGTCAACATATCATTGATGACATCAGAAGGCATGTTGGAGAGATGTTGGGAGGCCTGCGTAGGTTCTTAGCTTCATAGGTTCACAGGAGGTTACTAGCCTAATGGCCCTAGGGTATTTACAAGCCTATGTGTAAAAAAACAAGTACCCTTATTGAGCATAGTTGGACTGCCATTGATAGCAAAGCAATTTTGTGATCAGCATTGAATGACTCTGTTTATGATGGCCATCGATAGCAGAGCAATGTTGTAATCAGCATCAAATGGCCCTATCTTTGTGGGACATAGGTGCCACCCCAGGGGTGAATTTACAGTCACCCATCCAGTTGTCAAGGTTGCACTTGAATAGGGTCCTTGAGGAACAGTGCTTCACATGTAGTGGATGCCTATTACAGAGGAGTGGCAATCACTGGGAGATAGATCTGTCACCCAGCATGTTCTGTTTATGTCACAGACTATGTTGAGATCCCTGGAGCAAGTCATTGTTGCCCTATTTGATTTGCAGATATCCAGCATTTTCCAGTAGGGCAAGGTCTGAGACTGCTGTGTAGGCCAGGCTTAGGTCACATTTCAGCAGCCTGCATGATACTGAGTACAGTGGTAGGTCTTTCAGTCTTTCCATGTATGTCATGTTTTGGAGGCCATGGATTCTCACAGTTCCAACCTCTGTTTTCTCCAGTTGCTGCAGGTGTTTGTTGAGGTACAGACAGACAGGAGCATTTTACTCAATTAGTGGTCTGATAAGGATAGAGTACAGCAGAACTATGACCTCTCTGGACTTCGATGTGATGGCCTTATTTATGAGTTGTACAATGTAGAATGTGTGTCTCACCACTATGGGCACATAATGATTGACGTGTATATTGCTAACAGCATGTGCTCCCAAGTCTCACAACACTGTGTTTGAGCTTAGAGGGGTGCTACGTATACCATAATTAGCAGGGGTACTTCATTGCCAAAGGGGACAATGATGCATGTTTTGCTTTAAGTTTCAATCTGTGAGTTTGGCACCAATCATTTGTCTTTGTCAGCTGCTTCTGTAATTTGTTAACATAGTTGGGGGACTCTATATGACTGTATCCATTTGACAGTCATCTGCAAACTTGGTAAGCTAAGGCAGTTTCCAAACAGTTGAGCAACCAGGCATAGATCCTTGTGGCATTCCACTGATAAATGGCCTAGTGGTGGATGTACAGTCCCCAATTTTTACAGTGTGTGTTCTGTTGGTGAGCCAGTTAACTATCCATCTAGAAATGTATGAGTTAATTCCCAGATGGGAGAATTTCTCTATGATACCTTAATAGGGGATAATGTCAAAGGCCTTGGATAACTCATTGTAGCTGGTATGTCCTATTATCCCTCATCCTGGTATTTTAGAGTCAGCATCAAAGAAGTCCACAAGGTTTAATAAGCAAGATATACCCTTGACAAATTTTGATCAGAGTAAAGGTATTAAAATAGGTTAGATAGGAAAGTGGTAAAATGGGGAGCAAACAGGGGAAAGAATAAAAGGAAAGCAATACAGGAATTTTCAGGTGGAAAGTAGGAAAGAACCATAGCTATCCATTTCTTTAACCGTGTAAACTGAAAATATATGCAGAATATTAAATGAATTTGGACTGTCACCACCACAAAGAGAGGTGACAACAATCTAATTGTTGTATAGCCAATTGGAGCAAATCAAGTGTGTCAAGAAGACTATTGTGCAAAATGGAGTGCTATGTATGGGACATTTTTTTGGGACAGGTGTCCATTTTTTTAAGTCAGTAAGAGAAGACTGCTGGGTAAGGGACATGTGTATGTCTGGATAAGGTAAGATAGGTAGGTGAGGAAGTAATTGCAAACATACAAGACAAACAAGAAAAGAAACAGGGATGTTAATGGACACAAAAGTATGGGGAACATCATGATTGGGATGAGGGAGAGGAAAATTCAGGATTATGCTTATGGCCATCAAGCTTGGAGACAGTGAGAATTGAGTCCTCAACCACTGGACTGCCATCACTATTACCTTACTCCACTAGTGGCTGGAGTGCATGAAGTCTCCCCCTCCTCCTATGGACCATGAAGAAGAGCAGCCTCTCAATCCAACATAGCAGTACATCAATGGTGCATTGCACAACCCTATGCATCATCCCTGGAAACTCGCTCCAGGTGATGAAATCACCACCTCCACCACTGCACTCAAAGGGTACCACTGCACCATTTTCCAAGGCAGTACAACCTGAGGGTGCAGGTAGGGTTGCCAGGTTTCTTTGCAGCTAAAACTGGACTAAAGTCACGCCCCTCGCATCACACATAACTCCACCCATTCCCACCCCCTCTCCCGCCCATGCCCCACCTATTTTGTGACATCACAGTGGCATCAGCTGATGGGACCACCCACTTTGATGACTTAAGCCGTACTTAAAGGGGAGAAAAGAACACAGGCGGCACTAATTGCACTGCTAGGCTGCTGCAGATGTAAGTACCAGTATTGATGAAAAGTGTCAATATGGTGCATTTTTCTCCAGTTATTTATTTTCTATGTTCCTAAACCTAATTATGGATGATCCATGGAGATAAAAGGTCAAGAGCTAGCAGCCTGTGCACATGGTGGTAAATCTGATTAAAATATCCAAATAAAATGTAAGCAGTTATCTTTGCTATTAAAAATTGTAAGTTTTGATTTACCCCATAAGATCATTTAAGTCAATAACATCACTTTACTGCTCATTCAGAAATGATGATCTTAACATTCCCTTGCATTTTGAAAGTTCTGTCAAATACTGTTTGTACTGGGGCGTGGGACAGGTACTCAGTTGTTAAGATGTAACGATTTTCCGTTTGACTTCGGATTAGGAAGTTTCAGTCCTTGGCTGCGCCTGTATTGGGTGGGGTCAATTGAGCTAAGTGTTACTGCCCCTAGTGTGATATTTCAGATGCTAGTACTTAAGATCTTGTACTGGGTCCGACTGACCTCCCACTCTTTTTCTTTACATGTCACATATGCAAAAATGGGATAAAGGGGTTGTGGATGAATGGATTTCTAACAGGTGACATGTTTTATGTTACTTTCAAAGTATACGTCATAATCTCAGAAAAGCACACATACTTTAAAGAGTTTCATTAATGTTTTTCTATATCGCGCCAAAGTTGCGGGTTAAAACAGGTAACTTCCTACAACAATGCGCTCTAATACAAGTTTACGAAGATGCAGACTGGACCGCTATGCAGTTGTAAAATAGCAATAAGACTGAATGAAAGATGACTCAAGCCTCTAGATCTAAGAAAGATGCACGAGGAAAAGAAATCACATGCAGCTAGCACACTTGCCATTTTCTGAACATGGCAAAGAGATAGTTTTATTTTTCAATGTGGTCCCTTGCGACAGAATTAAGTAAAAGCAAAATAATGTTGGGTAACTGCAAGTGCCCAAAAAGCAAGATGCACAATTTGTTTCATGGAATACGGTTCAACATAGTAGATGAGGATAATACAAATCAGGACGTGTTAATTGCTAGCAGTATTACACTGCATGGTGAAGTTCTAAAATCAGTCTGAGTGTACTACAATGCAACACTGGGCAATGTTGGCAGAGTGCTTAAGCATTTTAAATCTTGCTATAAGATTTCTTTTGTCACTGCTTGGTAGTTGGTAGGATAATGATAGCTAAAAAAATACCGTTTCCCACCGTGGAGTACTGCCTTCCAGTGATATCTCTACAATCCGTATAGCAGAAAATAAAATTTGTCCATTTGTATTACATCACTGCCACTTAAGTTAATGTATGTACTGTCTAAACTATGTAGCTACCAGGAATACTGAAGTTAAAAGCATTTCATTGTTGTGTAGTAGCTAGTAGTGTATCGTACCGCTCCCGTTCGAGCTGGATACATTTACTTTCTCCTCTCCTCTGGCGGCACAAAAAAAAACCGGACTTCATGAGTTTAAATTTTTTAACTGGACAATTTGTCTGAAAACCGGACAGTTCGGTCAAAAACCGGACAGTTGGCAACCCTAGGTGCAGGTAGTGTAGTGGCAGCAGAGGCAGTGCTGCCGGGTTGGCTGCAAGACATGCTGGGCATCTGTGCTGGAGCTGGTGGAGTGGAGGCAGTCTGATCCACTGGGGATGGCCTACCTCTCTGTGCTGTGTAGCATTTAGTGATGTGGTGCACATGGATGACATGGAGACATTTTGATGACACATTATAGAAAATATAAAAAGAAAGATTAGGGTTGGGGTGAGAGAAAAAAATAAATAAAATTAGCACCGTCGTATGTGACATACAATGCATTAATACAATTATACAACTCTTTTATCTGAAGTATACGTTCCAACAGATACACACTATACTATAGATTGCTGAAAGTAATCCTTGAAAAGTGCATATATTGCACATATGCATGCTCCAATTATACAGATTACAGTTTAGAGCAGGGCATTTGTACCAATGGCATTGAGTTTTTAATTTAATGTAAATGTTATTGAAGACAAATAACAGTATTGTATAGTTGTGAATTGTGGTATTTGAAACCAGAGCCTCTTACTACAGTCTAATATTGGACTCTTACAATTGGTTTGTGCTGCAGACTAATGCATGCATACTTTTACAGTTGGGATGTGCATGTTCAATTTGATACCACTCTATAAAATACCAAAAAAATCTTTAACTTTTAATGCTTCAATAACACTTCTCTTCTGCTGCATACATACCACTTGCTTCCCCCAGTCTCTCCAATCAAGCATCATGAGCTTGTCTATTAAATGCACACTTAGTTGCAGCTGGAAAAAGAACAGAAGAGCATTATGCATACCAGCCTTGCCTATATTTAGCTTTCTATGTCTTACAAGTACTGTCTTAATGTCATACTAACACAGCTGTGGGATGAATGCAGTCTCAAATTCCTCCAGTCAGCGGTTGAGAGTATCACTTTTTCTCCTGTGTAGGTCATTAAAATTATACCTATATTGCTCTCCAATGTGTGGGATGGCAGTTGCACTGGACACAGCCTTAGCCAAACTACTCCAAGCCTCAGACTTGTACTGGGAGCCAGAAGAGTGCCCCTGAAGAAGCCTTTGGCTGTGGTGCTTTATCAGGAGTTCAGTAAATATCCTGGACTCCCAGACACCCCACCTCTGTGCCCTAAATTTGCAACCTTCCCCTTTAATGTCAGCTATGCCTACCAGCTGAACAAGAGCAATGGAGACTGATGCTTTCCTGCCAATTCTAGTTATCTCGTTTACTGGTAGTCTAAAACCTGAGCAATGATTTGAACCATTTTTGAGTAATGTTAAATTGAGAGCAGCAGTGCCAACCAGGGAGGAATTAATAATTGAAACTGGAAGGTTAATTTGACACTTGGCCTTAGCTTGAGGGGTGTGTACTGATGTAGCCTGGAAATATATATTGGAAATTGGAAGGTAACTGTTAGGTGTGTTAGGTATGCAAACATGCACTGGGAACCATAAATGTAATGACCTGACACATTAGTTTTTACCTTTTTACACTAAGAAAATTGATTTTTCCACTGTGGGATTCAAACCAAGGCATAAGGGACAAAACATCTTATTCTACAGTGTTGATTTTCCATCTTTGCCACAGAAGAAGTGCTGCTCAGACATACTCAGGAACCATACATAAGTACAGGTGACAGTATGAGCTGCTACACATGCATGTGTGTGACCTGACAAGGTTATTGGATATAGATCCAGTTGTGTATGTGTCTTAGGTAATTGTTAAAGCCATGCAAGTCCAGAAAGCAGAATTATACTTACATAAGTATAGTACACAGTATACCCTCAGTCATACATCTGAAAATGCAATAATGATGTCTCATCCTTCATGCATATAATTCATATCAGCTCCACTATCTAAAGTGTTGTAAATAAGAGTTAATACAATGGGAAATGGAATAATAGTAAAAGTGTATGGAATATCCTGTATTAGAACCCAAGACCATGTGTATGGCAGTCCTACACTTACATCTATTGCCACAAGAATGTTGAAATAACACTTGTCTATTTTTAGTTCATTGCTGTAAACTGCACTATCACAACACTAACAAAAAAGGTTGCACATCCTGTATTAGAACCCCGGACAATCTGTACTCCAGCCGTACACTTACACTTGCTGCCATAGGACTAGTTACATGACATTCCCTAATTTAGTAATCATTCTTAAGATCTATGTGTTAACTGACATGCAATGCCACTTAGTAGGTTTGTGCAGTGCCTAAGAGAATTAATCAAATGCATCTAGTTTCAATTATTGACTGTCTGGGTCTTGTCTGCAGACATTGTGTCTGCTGCCTGGGTGGACGAGTTGTCCAGTTTGCACTGCCACTCTTCGCACAAATTAGATAAGCACATCCAAAAATAACATTAATTTTCCTCCTTTGCCCATGATTGCACTAAGTGGCGCATTGCACAAACATTGACCCCCTCAAAAAAAAAAAATAAAAAATAAAAAAAAGAAGAAGGAGAAAAAAAAAAAGAAAAGAAAAAAAAGGGAAGTTGAAATGAGGAAAAGCAATCTGTGACATACACAATAGAAAATGTCGGTTCACATGAGATATTTCTATATAGGTCTTGAACTGAACTCTCACTCCAATGAACCTTCAGAACACAAGAAGGGTGCCTTATCCCTCTTTGCCACGCAAACAACTTTGCAGCAAGGAACTAAAATCATTCTGCATACAAACAATGGCAACATCATCTGCAGTAATATGAAACCATGCAACTGTTATTTGTACATTTATTATTTTAGGATGTAGTGCACTAAGGGATCACACAATCAGTTATGACTATTGCTTGCAAATATACAGCTGTGTCTTATTTCTCTGTAAGTTTGTTGGTCATTCTTTGTTATCTGACCAGTAATCTAACACATGCAGTCTGTAAGTCATTGTATATCATTGGCCTTAAAATGTGCAAGAATATTAAATGGCAACAATATTATATGCAGTTGCCAACAAATGAAGGGGAGGTTGGATGTTAATGAACAGAACCTGTGAATTTTTTGCTGCTTACCTACATTTCCAACCATATATCTAACACTTTGAAGTCTATCATGAAACACACGCTGGATGTAGGGAAGCCTGCAGTGCTGTTGTGTTTTCCTTCTCCCAACCAGTAATAATTTACAATCATCAAAAACAAACATTGAATGAGTGTCTGCACTATGTTTACATCAGCTACACAGACCCAAGTATTTCGTATTCAGCAATCCTAATTAGTTCACACCTAATTTGCATCTTCATCATGCTAGCATCCCAGAATCTATACCATATAAAAAAGACAACTGTGTAGCTAGGAAAACTTATGGTGAAGAGACTTGTTTATATGGAGAACACAGAATAGAGGCTATTACATTGGGATACATCTGCACAAAGGATTATTGAACTTGAGAAGGTATGCTTGTATTTTTTCAGCTACATACTGCGTATGCTGGAATGTAATTAAGAAAAATCTGAAGGAAAGGCTTTTAAACTTGTATCTGAATGCGTTAGTTAAAAGTGCACTGATACCATGGGCATGTTTGTCAAGGCATTTCACATGTATACATGAGTGGCAATAACTTACAATGGAATGTTCTGTGATAAATATGTGGGCATGTTTCAGGGACAGTTTATTTGATAGCACTTTTAGGATTTCAAAGATAGTTTGTTTGCAAAATGTGTCATTTGCCTGTTCTTTAGTGGGGAGACTAAGGCTGCATTTCTATTATGGCACAAACAAGGATATGTTGCATTTGTTACTCTCTTTTTTTGCATCCAGCCTATTGTTCATATTTCAAATTTCTATACTGTTTTATGTTTCTCCATTGGGTAATACTGAGATTCTGCCTTTCCTGTTTAATCTGAAAAATGGGTCTATATTAGAAGACTAAAAGTTTAAAATTGTGAATGGTCTAAACAGCAAAAATGCCAGACCATGAAATCATTATTCTGGGGGGCTCCGCTCCCACACCCCACGCTAAGTATATATTCCAACTCCGGGATCGCACTACAGTGAGGAAAGGACAAATATTCCGATCTTCACTGTACTGCGATCTCAAAAAAAGACTTTGAGGTCCGCCTTTTTGCTCTTTAAAGCATTTGCAATTTTAAACTTTCGATCTTCTAGTATAGATCCCTGAAAACAATTCTTTTGTAGTCATGTGATACTTAAGTGTATTATCCTTCTGTTGTCTTTTCGAACACCTAGGACAAACAACCCAGGCATCTCAATCCTCAAAGACCACCCTTTACTGATGCTGAAAATCAGGTTATTGTTAACACTTTTAGGTAACATGGTGCCTTCCTGCTTGAAAGTGGATAGGGAGATATGTCAGACAGAATGCAGATTTGGCAGCAGATTATAGACAATGTTCATGCCATGGGTGACCAGCAGGACATATGAGCAGGTGTGCCATAAGGCCACTGACATAATCTCATCTGCACAGAGGAGAGCAGCTGCAGAAGGCCATGACTGGATGGGTACTGGGGGGGTTGCTACACAGCCATCACTAACACAAAATGAAGAGTTCCTGCCCACTGTCAGAAATTCAGACAGCTCCCAGGAAGGTGCAGAACAGAATGTCCTTGACATTGCTGCTACTGTTTCAGGGACAGTAATCATGTCCCAGGAAGAGCTTCCAGTCAGGTTTTTGTATCTCAATTGTTGTATAGTAAACCAGTTTAAATCAATACATTACTTGTGATTTACAAGATTTTTTTTTTGGGGGGGGGGTTGAAGGTAGCTACAGTTAACAGCACATTCTGATTGATTAGCTTAGGTTGAAGTTTTCATCCAAGTTCTTGTTGAAAGTATAGTTAATGGACATATAAAGCGATAAAAGTATTGGGTTCATATTACATTATCGAAAGATAAAGTAATCAAATGAGCAAAACTTTGAAATGGCAGCATTTCAAAACTTGTATTGTGGGGGCACCCCCCACACACCCTGCTAAATATATATTCTAGCTCCGAGATCACACTGCAGTGAGAAAAGGGCAAATATTCCAATCCTCACTGTACTGCGATCCCACAATGCGATCTTCGAAATGCTGCCATTTCGAAGTTTTGATCATTTGATTATGTTATCTTTCGATAACGTAATAGGTGCCCAGAAGTATTACCCCCTGTATTACTGTTAGTTCTGATGATGTCCTTACCTTTTGCTTTACTACTTCCAGGACCATCTGGAATGCAGATGATACCCTCATCTGCAGATGGTAAGTCAAATATTTTTATGTGAGTAATGACAAGCAATTCAAAAAATATTTTAGTGCGTGATGTTTATGTCAGGACTGTTGTGTGTGTTGCTGTTCTGTCTAATAGTGGCAGCATCACTATTTTGTTAACATATATTGAAGTATATTAGTTTAGGTATTAATTGTTCCTGTGTTTGTTGCTAATTATCACAGGTGATCCTGACAGTGTGGGACTTCTACCACCTGATATTAAAGTATCAGCAGACTCTGATGATGGTGGTGGCCAAACACAGGCACAGTCCGTGGATGAAGAGGTTGAATCTGACACTGAGGCTGACATAAGCCATCCCCTGAAATTCCATCAGACACAGCCAGAAGGCTTAAACCTACCCATTCCAGTGAGCCCTCAGATATTAGACAGGTGGAGGGCAAGGCAACTGATCAGGGAAGTGTGGTTACTGCAGCTTCTGTGCCTGTTGATTCTGGCCATAGTCAAAGTGTGGGTGAGGTGCCATGCAAAAGGGTTGTTAGAAGTGCTCTAGGGAGGCCTGCTGTCCATGCTCTACCTGATCCAGGTGTTCTTTCTCATGCCCCTCTATGTATGTTTTGGTCATCCTGGAGACACAGGCATGTTTCCATAGGTGCTCCAGAGAAATGGTTAGGGTGATAGATGTGGCACAGGCATGACTGTCTTCACTGTGTTGTCAATTCAATGGATTGTATGAATGACACATTAGAATGAGGGGTCTCTGAGATGTAACGAGCAGTGTCTGTGATGGAATGCTTGCTGGGATGGGGAACAACATCCTCATGGGCATAGATCAACCACATCATCTGCTGTTAGCCGTTGTGGCCATGCCCAATCATGCTCCCATAGCGGAAGTACTTCCACTGCTCCATCAGTGGGTGAGTTATCCACAGCCAGACATGCCAAGCCATTGGTTCATGGTCCTGGGTGTCCTCATGAGGGTAGCTCATCCAGTAGACATCAGTCACATTCAACTAGCAGCAGTGCATCTGACAGTGGGCATGGATGTGCCAGTGCAACTCCTGGCAGAATCAGCTCTCATGGTCATGGATGACAACAATGAACTGCCACTTCCACCATACACAGCTCACACCTATATGACGTACCAAGACATTGAGTTAACACAGAGTTTGGCTGTGTTCATGCAGACACTCACTCACCAATTTCACCTGGAGGACCCCTGCAGACACGCACACAATGATTTCATGGTTCAGCCATGCAGCTTAAAACTCATTTTGTATCAATGGCCATTTGTTGGTTTATCCAGATTTCTCCCTGCTTTTCTTTCTTACTCACACACACTCACCAACCTTTTGTGTCAGCCTAGGCATCTTACCCATCCCACTCAGTACCCTGTGTAAGTGATGATGACTGTGCCATATCCCTGTTCTGTATCTTTTGGATTTAGAGATACATACCCTTTGTGTCTAATGCTCAGGGTGCATAGCTGACTTAGTGCTTAGTATAGCTACATTTGTGATGTTCAACTGGTTATTGTACCTTTGACTTATATTGGTCTTATAAGGTTAGACAGTTGGCAGCATCGAAAATTTCCAGATTTATTGTGAATGATCTTGTGAGGGTTATAAAGCCTGAAACTGAAATATGTATCATTACTTTCTAACTTCTCTCTTTAATGATTTTCCAGTACAAACATGCTAAACTGATGGCATACATTGGCCATTACTACTTTTGAGAATTATGACTGTTTGGTGCCTGAGCAACTTTTTTGGGCTAGGCTTGTAAAGGGTCCAGGGCTATTAGCCTAATACACACATATGAACCTATGAACCTGTAATCTTTGCTACATGAAACCTATTACTTAACAATGGACACGTATAGGTCAAATAAGTATCTGTGGGTCTGTATTAGATCTTTAACATCTTCTTTCATCAATGGCTTATTTATTGACCCCATCCATCAAAATTAACTTCAGCGAACATCGAAATTTTTACAGGGTAAGTAACCAATTGGCCACTACCGCACCGAAACACACATCACACTAAAACCCACCCAAGTGGGAGGCTTTGCCCCCCACTCCCCCAACTATATATACCAACGCTGAGAAAGCACTATGGTGGAGAAAAGGGCAAAGTTGTGGTGTTGGCCAATTGGTTGCTTACCCTGTAAAAAGTTTCGATGTTTGGTGAAGTTAGTTTCAATGAATAGGGGTCGATGTATAAGCCATCAATGAAAGAAGATTTAGATGATCTAATAAAGACCCAGTCTCTGCTATCACATGCTAAGGTCATTTCTGTACAAATCTCTTACACTACCAAGTAATGGAATGCAAGGATATGCCACTCATTCATATTATTACATAATACACTCCAGGTTCAATACTTACCTTGTAAATCCTTGTAAATCCAACAGTTGCAACAATTTTAGTTTAAGGCTGACTCTGTCTGATGCAAGTACACAGCCAATACATGGGTGGGGGGGGGGGGTAAAAGTTGTGACAGTTGCCTGGCATCAATGTTACTGTGCATAGGAGGAAGGTTTTAAGCCATTAGGTGGTGAGTGAGTATGCTATACATTGTCTCTTAGCCAATGCAAGGGCATATTGAGCACACCTATGTCTGTCTACAGCCACTGCAGTTGCTAGTTCCCCCTGTGACTCCTCATCTGCTTGTGGCTGTGCTGACCTTGGCACTGGTGGTGGGATGTGTGCTTCTTCCACTTGTTGATTCTGCTGAAGCTGTTTACTCAGGATGATGTTGTGTAACATGGCACATACTGTGAATATTTCAGTACATGTCCGTGGATTTTACTGCAGTGCTCCCCCAGATGTATCTAGGCACCAGAACAGCAGCAAAAATATATGCTTTATGATATTTCTGATTTGAGTGTCTGCCTCATTATGCCATTCTTTGCAGGGGTGTGTGTGCATTTCTGATGGGTGTCATCAGCCAAAGTTCCAGTGCATAACTTGCATCCCCAGTAAATGACCCTGTGGGATACCTCCCCCTTTGTGAATATCTACTGCAGTTGGGAGATGTGTCAGATATATGAGTTATGGTAACTGCCAGGGTTGCTAGCACACATCTTCGATGATTCCTTTGACATTGCACACGACTTGGCAGTTAATAGAGTGGAAGTACTTTCTATTTATGTACAGCCTTCCCTGTTCCCCAGGCGGTGCCTTAATTTTTATGTGTACAATCTATAGCATCCAGGACTTCAGGGTAATGTGCTACAGGGTAGAACTCTTGCATATTTCTGGCCCTATCCTCAGGAGTACAGGAAAAATATATGTGATTACTGGCATGTTGGAGCATACCATTCAAGAATTGATAGAGGATCCTGGATGCTGATGTCTGTGACACCACCAGCATGTCCCCTGTTGTTATCTGAAAGGTACTTGTAGCTAAGATTCTAAGTGCTACACATACTTTTGTCTGCACTGGGATGAGTTCCCCTTGGTTTGCCCTGACTCTGAGTTGAGGACTACAGAGGTTGCAGAGTTCCTATGGTGTGTCTCTATCCACCCCATAGCGCTCTACAATTTCCACATCATGTAGGCTGTGATAAGTTACCCAGGGTCTGAAAAATCATCTCCTTCTTGGCCTTGGTCTATTTGCAGCAGCAGCAGCATAGCAGCCTGTTGCACATACAAATGAATTAAAGCAAGAGCAGCCCCTAACATTGTTTCTCTGTAGACTCCTTTTCGTGGCTGTATTCCAATAGGTTTTGGAATTCATAGGGAAAACCAGCACTGAGTCTACACAGTTGCTTTATAGCTTGTTGAATAGCTTGTCCCTCTTAGACTGGTTGATTAGTATACATTTCAGCTGCTTATGCTGTAATTTGCATGCAGCAGTGTTTACCTTGTTTGTGTGGCAGTGTGCACCACTTAATGAATCCAAAATGGTGCTCTCCCAGGATGTTCACTGTGTAAATGGACTGTGTAGGTTTGTGTGAGAAAATGTGACTAGTCAAGAACTGCAGAGCAAAGCTCCCATTATTTTTATCTCTAAGTACATTTATAGTTCAGTGAGAAATTCCCATAAAGGAAAATGAAATGACCAGAAAGAACAGCATGATTTAATTCTTCAAGTTTAGAAGATCACTGAAGAAACCACACAGGTTTATGAACAGTTGAAGAATTAACTTTAATGAAAAAAAATTTTTAAAAAGAATTGACTGTGATGCTAAAAAACTGAAAAGTTGTATTTATTGATGTGATCTTGACATAATAAATTATCTTGTTTGGTATAACTCTTGATATACTTAGCATAAAGTTAAAGATTTTGCAGTGATAACTGTAAATAGTAAATGTTGCATTATAGAACATATATAAAATAAGTAGATCTGATAGCCAGAATAAAAATGTACTTTAGTGTATGGAGTCTTTACGTTTAAATATGCGAACGTCTATCTGCAGAAATTTACATATTGGGCAGGATTCACGAAACCTCCGTGTAAGAGTTAACAAGTCTTACACGGAGGCTGCAGTTAAATGGTGTGACATCAGCATGCCATGCATATTCATGAGGGCATGCTGAATCACACCCTAGGCTAACACGGTCCATGTAGGAAAGTAGGGGGCGTGTCCACATGGCGAGTCTTGCAAAGGGACACGCCCCCAGAAGAGTCACAGTCCTGAAAGGACACTCCCAAGAGTGAGTCCACGGAAATGTCAAGAAACACAACAGCACACATGCCCCCACAGACTATAAACCCAACTGTAATGTAAAACGTAAAAATCAACAGTTTAATTTTTTTATAATTTAAAAAATGTTTGCCCGTAATTGCGCTCATTTGCGCGGGTGTGCCCTTCGCTCAGCCACAGTTAGCAGTCATTGGAAAAGCATATAAGATCTAAATATGCAAATTAAGCCAAGTAGCAATAGCGTAGCGGTAGAGATGTTGGCCAAAGAGGAGGTAGTCACGGTTCGAGCCCCAACAACATAATTTTCTATATTTAGTGAAATAAGCACGAAACAATCCCCTGACATAGATATAGATATATATATATATATATATATATATATATATATATATATATATATATATATATATAAAACTATAATTTAAGTAAAATGTAATAAAATGGGCCATGTATTTTTAAAGAAATCTGACACAATAAAAAAAAAAATTTATAAGTGCCCAAAGCTGAGCAGCGCTCTAACAAGTTAAGTATGACTGCCCACAGGTGAGCAGTGGTTTAACAGGTGTAATATGAGTGCCCGGAATTGAGCAGCACTTTAACACGCTGAAACTGTGTGCCCATAGTTGAGCAACATTTCACATAGTGTAATATGCGTGCTCATAGCCAAATAACACGTTAACCAGCGTAACCCGTTTGCGCGGAGGTGTACAGTGCGCCAACCGGCTTACCAGCGGGCAACGTTGAACAAGCTGTATCAAAGCCTCCTTTACACAGACACACCTCCTAGCCTGTCTAGACAGTAGTAAAATAAAAAAAAAGCAATTATCAGGCTCGAACCCAGGATACTGTGCATCATAGTCCAAGTACTGAACCACTAAGCCATGACAGTTGTACTGAGAAACACAGTATTAGCATATATATATATATATATATAGGAATGAATGGAAATAGAAGCATGACAAAGCAGGTTTTCTTAAGCTGATACATTTCCAAAATGGCCAATCACAGATAAGTGCAGGAAAAATGGCATATATAAGCCCCATAGGCAGGAATACACAGCATAACTGATTGTGGAACTGATTTGCAGTCAGGATGGCAGGTGTAGGAGAGGGCAGTCACTTCCAAGCACAGAGGTGGGGTGTTGAGGAGTCCAAATGTATGATTTGGCTCCTACTCCACGATCATGAGGCTCAACTCATGCACGGCCAGATTCTGTGGGGTGCGTACAAGGCAGAGGCATGGAACCAGTTGACACATGATCTCACCAGTGCCACAGGCATACCAAGGACTGGTGAACAGGTCCATCACCACCATGCGGACCTGAAGAGATGAAAGCAAGACCAACTGAACCGTTGGATCCAGGAGGCCCAGCAAATGCCCAACGCCCCACTACTGAGTAAGTATCCATGTAATTACGTATGTAAGAAATTATCCTAGCTAATATTATGGAGATGTATGTTCCAATATTACTTCATTTATATTACAGCTGCAGGTGTGCGTTCCACGAATCGGTGAGCCTATGGTGATAGGCTGGCACGGTTGCGCCACCAGGCAGGTTAGTAATTATTTTTCTGTAATTGTTATACAATATAAGTGAAACAGCTTGTAAAAGAGTTCAGTGTAGTTACATATTAATAAAGTTCAAATAACACTAGACGAAAGATTCTGCTAGTACTGTATGATTAGATAAGTGATGCAGCCTGTAATCCAGAAATAAAAATTAAACAAGTCTGAAATAGAGATTTTCCACCTGTATTGTAATATCAGATAACCTGCTGCAGCCTGAAAATTAGTGGTAAACAAGCTAAAGACAATAGACATGTGTCAAATACATCCCTTTTTAAAATCTGCCATATGAAACAAGTGAGTCTGTTGGAAAGGATTGTTGTAACCAAGTAAGACATGTTAATAACGCCTAGAATTAAGTACCATCTTGAATTGTAAAAATAAAACAAGTGAGAGTGTGAGAAAGAGGTAGGAATCCACCAAGAAAGCTGTAATAACTCTTGAATAAAGTATACTGCAGTCAGTACATAATGAAATGAATGAGACAGCCACAACCAAACAGTGAAATGTTTGTAATAAAGTACTGAAGCTGGAATGTGTCTGTCCCACAATTTGGATATGTTGCTGTACCCTTGCAATATGGAGATAGTATGGTTGTATGAAATAATGAACATCCACAGTTGTCTAGAGCCATATAAATCAAATGTAGCAGGATGCTGTACCTGAACACAGCCAGATATGAACGTGTATGAATAAAAATGCAATGTATATTAATGTAGCAGTAACATTCCCATCACCAACATTCCTAAGGTTACATATAGGAAACTGTACTAAGACATGTAGGGTATATATATAGTTACTCTGTAAAATCACATAACTTAGCTGGTGACTCTCTGTTCACTAATACTGTAGGTAGGACTTGGAATACACTACCAACTGATATCACTCTAACCTCCTCCTTACCTCTCTTCAAACAAAGAATCAAACTGTACTTCCAAAACCACTGGCTGTGTTCCTGCAGGACTCCTGAATAACCTTCTACACTCTCCCCACTCTATTATAACTATATACTTTGCTAACTAGCTACTAGCTGTGTTCCTGCAGGACTCCTGACTAACCTTCTACACTCTCCCACTCTACTATAACTATATATTATGCTTACTAGCTATATACACTATTTCCCTTTCTTGCCCCATTGCTCTACTTTTTTGCTCTGCCTCTCTCCTCCTTTTCTCTCCCCTGTGCTCTTTTCCATCTTCCTACCTCATCTCCTTACTAGACTACTGTTTCTCACTCTTTCTCTCTCTTGTATTACTACATTAATCCCTTTAAATCTTCTGCTTTACCTCTTTCTCTTTGACTGATTATTGAAAACTAATTGCTAATCTATAGATGATTTAATGTTATGCTACTATTGACCTAGTATAAAAACTGTAAGTGCCTTAGGTATTTGTTCCTATTACCTAATGTATATTAATATTTACTTAAAATGCTTTTTATATGTCTCTTAATGTTGATTAATGTGTGGAGCTTTTCTCCCCGGGCCTCTACTGAAAATGGACATATATCCAGCTAGACTAGCCCGGTTAACAAATGTAAAATAAAAAAATATATATATATATATATATATATATATATATATATGCAGCTACTAGAAATGTACAGCATATGTATAGGTAGTTGAAGTTGTTAATGAAATATTTCTTCACCCTACCCTATATTCACAAATAATGCCATTCCACACCAAACTGGGTATGTGTATTCACAATTAATTCCTATGGACATTTGTCCTGTTGGTTCATACATATTTGCATGTACGTTGATGCATGTGCCCTGTTCACATATCCAAACCTGATGGCCTGTTGCCATCAATCAACCCTGCATCCTGTTGGATTGTGTACTGTTGTTCAAAATATGCATGTGTTATGCTTGCTGTTCAATGTTTGGAATTCATGGGTGTTTGGTTAATGGGAATACTGATGCATGCTGTTACAACTAATTTTGAATGGTATTGTTTGTTACTAACCGAAAATGTCATAAAATATTGCTAAAGATAGGACAACAGGGAAGGCGGGTTCCAGCGGACCCACCTCTCCCACCTCAGCTGGCGAGTGCACCTGGCACTAGTGCCCAGGCCGGAACCTCCTCCGGTGGCCCTGTGCCACCTTTGGGTGGAAGCGCTGTAGGGGATGGGGCTCATTCCCCCTCTGCAAGCATGCCCAGAGAAGAATGTCCACTCACCCTCCAAATTGTCTGGTCTGTGGTGCGTAGCGAGATCAGGCATTCTGTGCTTGAACCCCTATGCCAGCTTGAGGCACGGGTGGCACAACTCATGGGTGTGCCTGCTGCCCATCCTACACAGCCCCCAGCACAGCCCCGTCCTGGGCAGTGAAGGCACAGTGGCAACTGCCCATGGGTGGGGATCTCAGTTCCACTGTTGCCATCTGTGGGCTCATGGGCTCGCGATATCCAAACATCCGTCCCCATCAATTGTGTTTCCCCCCAACATGTGTCATACTCTGCCCCTGTATGTGTCTTGTTTGTCTTGTCTGTTAACCTCCCCTACCTACCTCCCCAAATATACCTACTTCCTGTACCTCACATTCCACTCTCACCTGAAAAAAAATAAAAAAAAGGACACTCTGTTCCCGCAAAAAAATTACGCCCCATACATAGCTGCCCATTTTGCAGACATGTCTGCTGGACATGTGAACTGGTAATTACAATTGGCTGCACAACATATTTTGTTGTCCTCACCCAGGGGTGGAAGGTTTCAAATTTCACACCAAATTACACACATATGCACAGCTGTTGCTGATAAAGAAATGGGCATCTATGGGCCTTTCCTACATCCTTCCTGCAAATCCCGAGCTTGTTTTCCTACTGTCCTACCCTCTTTGTGCCCCCTTTTTCACCACTTTCCTATCTCCCCATTTTCTTTTCTTTCAAAGAAATTAGCGCGGGTGTGCGCAAGAGTAAGCACTTTTCAGCAGTTGTAAGCGGGTGTGTGCTTGTGTGTGCTTAGCTAAGCGTGTGTGTGCAAAGCTAAGTGGCACTGCGCATGCGTGAGCTCCGCGCAAACCAGTGCTAACCCGCTTACAACTGCTTAAAAGTGCCTTAGTCACTCTGAATGACAAGGCCTATAGTCTGCTCAGCAGCAAAATAAAATTGCTCTGTCAGTCTCGAACCCAGGACCTTGGAAACACTAGTCTGCATGACTTACCACTAAGCCATGACTGATATACAAGAACTTTGTGCTGAAAGCAATATATCATGAAATAGTAGGACTGAATGTAAAGGGAATATAGGAAGGCTATTACACAAAGCTTTTCTTGTATCTTTACTGGCAATTCTTGTGGAATTGCATTACATTAGTGTGAGAAGAGAAACAGCCATGCTAGTAGGTAATAATGTGACAGTAGCACCTTGCAAACCACACACACTATCAGAGCAGGATAAACACCGCCATATTTGAATAGGTAGAGGCCAGACCTTGCAACTGTGACTGATTTACAGGGATGTTCCTGATTTGCAAACAAATGTTAACTGTGCCCCACTGACTCCCTGTGAAATGTACTAACAGTAGGCGGAAAGGTGTGGAATCCCGGTTCTAAATGACATAACTGAAAGCTCATATGACTGAAAGCTCACATGGTCGACAGTTCATTTGATTGACATGAATTTGCCCCCCTCCCCAATGTTGTGCGACCTTGGAGTTGATATATATAGTTAGGGGGGTGTGGGGGGCACAGCCCCCCACATTGGGGGGTGTGGGGTGCGAAGCCCCCCACCTAAAATTCATGTCAATCAAATGAACTGTCGACCATGTGAGCTTTCAGTCATATGAGCTTTCAGTCATGTCAGGTAGAACTGGAATCCCACGTAATGGTAACTGTCAATTACTTAAAGTATGTACTACCTGCATGTCAGAAATGGTGTAGTAATACATATGCTCAAAATACCCCACAGTCACAACTGCAGAATATCTGAAATATATCACGGGTGTATCCCACTGATATGTACCATTCCCTGAGGCTGCTAAAAGATACTGCTGAGAGTATCTGAGGCCTGCAAGTGTCAGAAACTCACAGGCATATAATTCTGTCTGCTGTCACACACTCTGTGAATAGCTGTACAATTGCTTCCACAAGCACACCCTCATGTAGGAGTACAACCCAGAAATATCAAAGGATGCAGCCAACTAATAAAATAAGGACAGTATAGCAGTTTTACAAGTGCTGCATGTGCCTGATATCCATAACTGTTAGTACAAAGTACAAGGCCCCACTACTGATCAGCAGCAAAATAAAATACCCTTGTAGGTGTCAAGCCCCACACCTTGGCCTTACCAGACTGCATGCAGTACCACCAAACCACATCAAACATATAAGGAATTAATGCTGAAAGAAATATATCAAGCATTACAAGGAGTGAATGTAAATGGAAAATTGGAAAGCCATAGCAACACATTCCAGTAAAGACACCTAGCAGGTCTTCAAGGAGTGAATGTAAAGGCTAAATAGTGAAGCCATAGCAACAAATTGCAAGAGCCACTGCTGTATACCAATTAATCCACAAGTCCCACAGGAAAGCACATACTCCCATTTAAACAGTATTAGTATTATTAGGTGTCAGTTAACATACACACTGAGAAGACTGAAATGGAAGAAGCGACAGTCAGGTTTTAGTACAACATGCATTTCAGTGCCTACAACACAGCCTTAAATATGAGAGACATACCAACCTTTACACTCACAGAACAGTGTCCACAGCATACCAGCATGGTCCCCACCTTGAAAATCTGAAAGGGTTATGCCTACCTAACCTAACATTTTATAGCACTGTCCTGAAATCACAGAGAACTGCAATTACCACACAGCAGGCTGCATGCAATTAGTAAATGCTGGCTAACAATTGGTGCAGAGGCCATCACATGCACATGTGCAGATACCTACAAAAGCAGCCTGTACTCCCAGTCCACATATGCAATAGTTTCATTGCAACAACTGGAAGGAGAGACAGAGAGACCAAAAAATAAATAAATAAACATCAAGCCAACCATCAGCAGGCCAGCCATCAGCAAGCCAGCCAGCAGCAAGCCAGCCAGCGGCAAGCCATCCCAAACAGCAGTCAGAAACAAAGGTAATATAAACTACATTATCTAATAATCTACATACTGTGAACCCTCCATATGTGTTAGCAGTCTGTATCTATATATATATATATGAAGATGTGCATAGGGCAGGGGACATACTGCAACTGTTAGTGAAGGCTGGACATGCATATGTATTTGAAGGTTGCTATGTGCACATATCAATGTAGGTTGTAGTACAACGTACAATGTAGGTTGTACAGTAATGGATGTTTAGCAGTATGTTAGTGTATGTATTCGTATGTGTAAATAAATATATATATATATATATATATATATATATATATATATATATATACATAATATGCATATATGTGTACATAGATAGAGAGGTATGTATAAATAGACATATATAGATAGATAGATAGATAGATAGATAGATAGAATATGTATATACATATATATATGTAATAGACACATACATATATAGATATATATAGATACATATACAGACAGATATGAATGTCTAGAGATATGTATGTATATGAATCTCTCTCTCTCTCTCTATATATATATATATATATATATATATATATATATACATATATATATATATATATACTGAGAGAGGCACATGTGTGCAGATGTATTGCAACAGGTGCCTGGTGACAAAGGCATGGACTGAGCACCAGTGTGGATACTGGAGTATCATACCCCATTCCAAAACACTGTCACCACTAACCACCATATAGGTGGTTACCTGCCTACTACTGGATGTGTCAGAAGGGAACATGGGAAACAAGTGTACAATAGCCTCCCCTTTGATATTCACAGTGGCACACTAGTCTTGTAATCCCTGTACATGGTACGTGTCAGCACAAATGGTGTGTCAGCTAGGGAAATGTAGATCACTGTACCCCTCTTCACCTCACAATGTCCTACACAGTATGTACCTCCCATGACAACTACAGAAAGGGAGAAGGACACAGTCATACCTAACAAACAGTGATAATGCCCTCAAACACATTACCTATGCAGAGTGACTGACAAAACCACAGATAGAGTGCCTTTCATACTACCTACACAGAGGTTACCACAGCTGGATATACATAGTTAAGTCACACCCATAACAGTTGTCCAACAACCATGGTAACACCTCACAATATCTCCAGCCTAAATGACCTCTGTCTGTCATCCTTGGCACCACAGTAAAGAGCACATGGTGGAGGTACAGGTTCCTACCCACAAATAAGCCATACCCTGGAGTAAACCACCCAGCTATTAAGAAGCAAGGCTCCTCATTAGTAGATGTCAGACATACCCCTGTTGAATGTTATGCAGATAGGTAATATGCCATATGAGTCACCCTGTGTAACTGTTTGACAGGAGCAAGTACAATCACATCACATGTGTCCCAAGGGACAGGGTTGCATAACAGTATGCTGCTGTAGGCCTAGGGCCAATAGCATACTACCTACCTATGACACAATGCACACACACATGTACTCATTGCAATACCAACTATGTCAGGTGGAATGAGTGTGCCACTGACTGTGTGCAAGGTCTGTAATGGTGTGATTGCTCAGCATGACTTTGTGTCTGTCATGGTAGTGTGTGTCCCTGGTGTGAGGCCAGAGAAAGATTTGTCAGGTATTGGGATACAAACATACTACATTGCCATATGTTGTGCTGTGGTTCCCTGTATATGACTGTGGTATAGGTAGGGGTATGGCCGCAAAGACTAGGGTGCATTACCATTGAAATGTTAACTGTGCATTGCATGCATTGCATGGGATGACAATGTTCCCCATCCATTACCTTGATACATACCCCCAGTGTGAGGTTGTGCATTGGACCTCAAACAGTGTGCCAACTGGTGGTGTATACTAGTTTGTTGTATGGAGTGCGCCAGGCACTGTCACACAGTTGTTGGCTGAGCACTGATATGTGGTCATTTACATGTGTATCCCCCGACGGACAGACAGAGGCTGTATATGGCAGTTCAGTGATATCACTACACTAGAGTATTATGTGTGCTATATTACTTGCTCACATATTTTTCTTTTCCTTCCAGGGCAATGGTGCATCAGCGCAACCCCTCTTATTCAGCTGCCGAGGATGAGGAGATACACCAGAGGCTGGTGCAGGATTTTGCAACACTCTTTTCCTGGACCAGCCAGAACCAGCAGAAGAGGGCTGCACTGTGGCAAGACCTTGTCCGTTGGGTAAATGACATAGGCATGCATAACCAGACATATGAGCAGGTACTCCATCACTGCAGTGATTTTATTAGAAATGTCCGTCAGCGTGCGTCTGATATCCACAGGCAACAGCTTGCCACAGGTGGTGGAGCACCTATACACACCCCCTCACCAAACTGGAGGAGCTCCTCCTAAGTGTTGTGGCTCCAGCCCAACAACAACAACATCCACAGACATGTATAATGATGGAGGCTGGAGCCACCCAGCATGTGGACATGGAGCATGCAGGTAACATGCCATATCTATAATTGACTGTTCTCTACACTGGTAGTTTATGCATGTGTGAGATGTGTACTGTGTTTGTAGCTGTTATCCTGGAAATTATTGTGCAAGATTGATATTCTCAATATCAGCAGTAGACCTGTGAAAGCCAACTGTTGTACTACTGTACTGTATCATACTCACAGTATCAATGGCACAGTTGTGCCCACTGACAATAAATGTCTTATTTGTGCAGGTTCCTCTGGAGTAACAGCAAGGCAGCCAATCCATGCTGGTGAGTGTGTAATAACAATACTTTTAATACTAATGATAATAATAGTAATAATACCCTCAAACAGTATTGCTATGTGTTGGATTGCAGGTGTGTTTGTGTCTGTGTGTTTGTATCTCATGTACTGAGGAGTGTGCATGTGCCCACGTGTGCATATGTGCATCTGTGCATGTGCCCATGTGTGCATGTGCCCATGTGTGCATATGTGCATGTGCGCATGTGTGCATGTGCCCATGTGTGCATGTGTGCATGTGCCCATGTGTGCATGTGTGCATGTGCCCATGTGTGCATGTGTGCATGTGCCCATGTGTGCATGTGTGCATGTGTGCATGTGTACATGCGCCCATGGGTGCATGTGTGCATGTGTGCATGTGGGCATGTGTGCATCTGCCCATGTGTGCATGTGTGCATGTGCCCATGTGTGCATGTGTGCATGTGTGCATGTGTGCATGTGCCCATGTGTGCATGTGCGCATGTGCCCATGTGTGCATGTGTGCATGTGCCCATGTGTGCATGTGTGCATGTGTGCATGTGCCCATGTGTGCATGTGTGCATGTGCCCATGTGTGCATGTGTGCATGTGTGCATGTGTGCATGTGCCCACGTGTGCATGTGTGCATGTGTACATGTGCCCGTGTGCATCTGTGGTAACATTGTGTACACATAGTAAACTGTGTTTCCTGTCTTCCTCTCACAGGTTCTGGTGTTGCTCTGGTGGTGTGCAGCAGGAAACCTGAAGCAACTGCTGGGGATAGTGATAATGATGATACATGTGTAATGGCACAGGGAGGTGTGACAGGGTCTGTTGTTGGTCAGCCAATCGACAGTACACAGCAGACAACCCCATCAATGCACACAGTCATCCTGCCGATACATCCATTGTCACCAATGTCCTTAGGTGAGGGACAGCATACAGTGGGCATTGACCAGGGTAATGTGGTATCAGTGGCACATGCATCCCCTCACAGCACCCATGGCCAGAGTCCTGACATGGTACCACACAGACAGATGTCCAGGGGTTCTCGTGGGAGCATCCGTGGTCGTACTGCCCCTGTCAGACGTGTCCACAGAGGTCTTTCAACCTCAGCTATGTTCCGGGCTGTAATGCAGGCACAGGCACGTATGGAACGGTACACCAGACAGGGTCTGAAGGAGCTTAGAGCATATCGCACTGCTATGAATGACACTATGCATGACATTGCGGCTGCCATCCATAATTTCACCGAAGTCATTGATAGATGTTGGGGGGACACATTAGATCTGTTCCACAACTACATGTCCATGAGCCAGGGCAATGCAGGACAGTTGAGGCATCAACGTGGATGTATGCCAGCAACATCAGCAGCTGGCAGACGTCATGGACGACAACAAACACAGAGCCGCTCCCATAGTGCCAGTTCCAGCCCCAGCAATGCTGGGTCTGTGCTATCATTAGACCACTCTAGGAGACCATGTGCACGTGGCTCTGGACAGTCCCAGCAGGGGCATGTGTCCAGTCATGAACCAACTGCTTCTGATGACAGTACCCAGTCTGGCTTAGTACCTGATACTGTCCATAGCACCCCTGCCAGGCACAGGTACCGTGTCCGTGGCCAGAGACAGTGATCTGTATGACCTGGCAGGTACAGTCTGTGGCTGTCCACAAACAGCCTTATATGGCAGCCATGAGGTGGAACTGTGTGCATGCATACACACATGCATAATGCTAACACATAGGGCTAACACATACACGCACACACCGCATCAACATTGCCCCATCTTGTACTGTTGTCCCTCACAAACACACACACACAGACATGTCGATTGGATGTATCAGTGGCAGACTCAGGCATACCAAGTACATACCCTGTGCATATGATGAAACTGTGCCACCTCCTGCAATCTGTAACATTGATGCAGGAACAGGTTAACATGGTGCTGATGCACAGGGTGACTACATAGAAGTGTAGTAATATTATCATGTTGTTAATAGTACAGTGTAATGATATCATTGTGGGTATAACCCAGCATGCCTGATGCATTAACAGTATGATTGTCATTGTATTGTTTTGTACACAACTATTAATTACAAAAGTGTAATGTCTGCACATCTTTGCATTCTGGTGGTAAGGCTGAAAACACAAGGCCACCTGCATAGGTAGCACAGGGGATAAGAAAATGGAAGTAATGATACTCAATGCTGGACATGTAAACCACAAGATGCATGCAGTCCAAACTCTACTCAGCATGGAGAATGTTGATATCTGTGCAGTAATAGACAACAGGCTCAAGACTCCCAGGAGCACCCTAGCACTACCAGGTTACACCTCATACCATGCTTGCAAGCCCCAAAACACGGAACTAACTATGACAGGGGGGTGAGTCTCATTAAATGTCAAGGATACTGTGGTGGCAGGACAGGTAGCTTACATCCTTCTAAGTTGGGAACTGCTGATTGAGGGCTCAGTGTCTGTTATTCTAAAAGTGTATTAGTTCTGGTTTAAGCACTTGGGCTTCAGGCCAGTTATTTTACATTAAAAGGTTCGTGGTCTGCACTCTTGTGGGAGGAGAGGCTGGACTCTGCCCTTCTGAGCTGGGAATTTCTGGTTAAAGGCTTATAGTGCCTGCATAAATTGGTACACCTTGTTTGCTGTAGCATAGAATAGATCCAGGCCTGCTGAATCTAGCTTTGCTTGCATGCTTGTTTGCTTGTTATTTCCCTGAAATGCTAATTCAACATAAAACACGGCTTTTCAGTGCTTCTGTGGATCCCTAGTGACATCTGCATTGCTTACTGTACTTATTTCCTTGTTTCACTTGAAAGAAAGTTACTGTTTGACATTTTTGCATTTAAGTTACCTGTAACACATTGAATTTAAGTTACCTGGCACTTGCTCACTAAAGCAATTATATAAGTCAGCACTACAAAATTAAAAGCACTACACCCTCACAAACTCCCCTTGAGTACCTTGTTCCCCATTCGTCCTTTTTTTTTCAATTATAAAGGAATTCCCAATACTATTCTAGCATGTCCAAAGGTCAGTTGTCAATCTCCTCTGCGGTACAGCTGGTGAATCTGGGAATCTTGAGGCAATGTTACAACTGCCTCATGTACACAGACAACCCTCTCTTCCTCCCAACAAATTCCAACACATGTGAGAGATGCAACCATATAGCCAAACTGGAGGCTAAGCTCTCTCAACTCAGTACTGGTGAAACCTGTCAGGAGGAGAAGGAAACCACACTCACTACAATTCCAGTCTCACATAGACCTACCATGACAGCAAACCAAACACATAAACACACAAAAACATACTCGGAGGCTCTAAATAACAATCTGCCTAAGCAGCAGAGACCTCCAAAGCAGACACCCAAGCAACCGCTACCCCAAAACAAGACACGTGCAACACATAGCTCACAAAGCCAGTGTGCCGAACAGTCACAGCCCTTAAGGCTACACAACACACCTGATACACTTGTAATAGGTGACTCTATCGTCAGGCACACTGACGTCCCGCTTACCAGGCTGAACAAGGAGAAGGTCAAGGTGAGCTGTCTGTCAGGCACTAGGATCCGCCACATAACACAAGCACTCAGGTCACTCCAAGGCAAGTACAAATATGACTCTGTCATTGTCCATGCTGGTGTGAATGACCTGAGACGTACCTCCCTGGACTACAGGAAAAGCGACATAGAGGAGCTGTCTGAGCATGTGGTCCAGGCCGGTATGACCCTGACCTCGAGTAGCATCTTCCCTCACCAAGAATGATGCCACAATATGACGACAAGATGATAAATTTCAACAATTGGCTTAAGTATTGGTGTCATTCAAAGGGGATCCAATGCCTGTCAGCCAGGGATGACATGCTCGACAAGCCACGATGCTTCGCTAGTGGCAGCTTGCACCTATCACCCCTGGGCTTTCGGATATTGGCAAAGGCTCTTGCTACCCCCATAGTGCCTTTTTTAGGCAAGGCTCAAAAGACAAACCCACCTCCATAGGTATCACAAGGGATAAGAAACTAAGAGTAATGCTACTCAAGGCCAGAAGTCTAAACCTCAAGATTCATGCAGTGGAAACTCTCCTTAGCATGGAGAACATCGCTATCTGTGCAGTAACAGAAACCTGGTTCAAGGCACCCGAGAGCACCCCAGCACTACCAGGTTATACCTCATACCATGCTTTTCGGCCTCAAAACTTGGACCGAACCAGAAAAGGAGGGGGAGTATCAATATTCGTCAAAGATACCCACACCTCCAGGTTGGTGGCACAGCACAAAGCATCAGAAACTATCCATGTGCAACTAACAGTGGGTAAAACTGCCTTCCAGTTTATAGCCTGCTACAGACCACCCTCCCAAACCCAGGAACCCCACTCAGCCTTCCTGAGAACACTGGAAAATATGAAGGTCTCTCCAAACACCATTATATTGGCGACTTCAACTACCCAAACATAGACGGGGAGCATTACTCTAGCTCCAACACCCTAGTTCAAAGATTCCTAGAATTTATAAACTCAAATGTTATGGAACATCTTGTTACCACTCCCACAAGAGGGGAAAACATACTGGACCTGATCATCACCAACATGGGGACTCTATGCTCCAGACCAGAAGTGTATCCCTCACTGGTAAGATCAGACCATAAACTAATCTCACTGGATATTCACATCCCGACCCCACCCCCTGCTCAGAAAACCACAGTGAAAAACTTCTCTAAAGCAAATTTCACACTCCTCAAAACCGAGGTGGAATCCTTCAAAGCCCCCAGGCCTGTGGAAAATACGTCCCAGACCGCAGAATCCTTTATAAACGCATTCTATGAACACCTTCAGGAATGCATGGATCATGCAATCCCAAATAAAACCAAGACCCAATCCTCCAAAGGCAGACGTCCTGTCTGGTGGACCCCAGCCATAAACAAACTATACAATAGAAGGAGGAAGCTACTACATGATAGAGCAAAATCACAAAAAGGGAAGGCATCTCTGATCAGTGTTAGCAAAAAAGTACGGGCACTCATAAAATCGTCTAAGGCCAGCTTCAAGAGAAAAATTGCACAGGACACTAAGGATAATCACAAGGCTTTCTTTAGTTATGTTAGGAACCTGGGTGTGAATTCCTAGATATGCTCAGAATTAGTCCAAAATGACAAAAAATACACCGAACCCACAGACATTGCCAACATCCTAGCTGACAGGTTCAGGGCAAACGTCCCCCCCCTCCCCACCAAAAGGGCAAATATCTATCCCAGCAGAGTGCTGCCCCCCTGACATCTCAGATGCTCAGGTAAGAGCCGCCCTCTCCAAAGCAAACAGCATCAATGGGACCAGACCGTGTCCCAGGCTGCGTCCTACATGAACTCTAAGAAGAGCTAAACCCAAACATAAAACTACTGTTCAATCTCATCCTTACCACAGGATATGTACCCAAAGGTGGCGTACAGCAACAGTGGTCCCTCTCCAGAAAGGTGGTGCCTGAACGGATCCTGGAAACTATCGCCCCATAAGCCTGACTAGCTTGGTCTGCAAAATTATGGAAAGGATCATCATGGACCTCATAAAAAAAGATATTGGGGACCTACAGACACTAGATCCTACACAGTTCGGCTTTGTTAAGGGCAGATCCTGCCTCTTAAGCCTGGTTGATTTCTTTGAAACAGTCACCAAGGCCATTGACGAGGGGAAGGTGGTCCACACAGCCTACCTTGACCTCGCAAAAGCCTTCGATACAATACCCCACTCGGGCATTATAGATAAGCTCACCAGCTTAAATATAACCCCCTATGTCACTAGATGGGTTGCAAACTGGCTCAAGGACAGAACCCATATGGTTAGAATTGCTGGAGCCATTTCAGACTCCAAACCAGTTACAAGTGGCGTCCCACAAGTCTCAGTCCTGGGACCTCTCCTGTTCGGTATATATTTCTCGGAGGTACAGGCCAACACAGAAGGACTGTGGCTGACCTAGTTCGCAGATGACTGCAAACTGGGTGCTATAATCGACTCTCCAACCGACACAAGCATCCTCCAAAAGGGCCTCATAGAAACAGACAACTAGTGCCAGAGCCATGGCCTCAAGCTAAATGCCAAAAAGTGTATAGTCATCCCCTTTGGCAAAAACAAAGTGCCCATAAATTACCACATAGGTGGTAATCCATTAAGTACAGAAGAAGTAATGAAGGACCTGGGGACCCAAGTTGATAGCAATCTCTCATTTGACAACCACGTGGCCAAAGTGGTTAGAAAAACATTTTATATAGCCCACCTAATCATGAAGGGATTCACATCTAGATTAGGGGAGGTCATCGTGCCCGTTTACTCATCCCTCATCAGGCCCATAATTGAGTACAATGCCCCTTTTGGGATGTACCTTACCAGACACCTGCAGCGACTGGAAAGACCCCAAAAGTACCTCACCAAGAGGATCAAAGGGCTTAAACAGATGCCATATGCTGCCCGGTCAAAGAAACTCCAGCTCTACTCAGTGGCATATCGCCTGCTCAGAGGTGATCTGTGCCTGACATATAAAGCCATGTCCAACCCGGAATTAATGGACATGCTGCACCTCAGAAAATCCAAATCCCATCGAGCTACGTGCTCGAGAGACTTGAACCTCAGCACTGTAATAAATAGGACAGATTCATAACCCAGAGGCTCCCTTCACTCTGGAATAAAATCCCAGTCCAGGTTAGGCAGAGTCCCTCATTGACTCTCTTCAAGAGGAATCTTGATGAGTGGATGGGGGATCATAGGTTTACCCCGGGTATCACTTCTGTGTCACTGTTAGACAGAGGCACAGCATACTAACCTCGAAAAAGGGCATAACAAAATTAATTTAAAATGGGTGGCGAAAGCCAAACACACTGTGGCTAGGCTTATAAATGCCCTAGGGCAGATAGCCTAGTATGAACCTATCAACCTATGAACCTATATCCACACCCCCAGGTTGTTGCCACAGTGTGACGCATCACAGACTATCCATGTGCAACTAACAGTGGGCTAAACTGACTTCCAGTTCATAGCCTGCTACAGACCACCCTCCTAAACCCAGGTAACCCACTTGGCCTACTTAAGAACACATGAATATATGCAGGTGTCTCCAAACAACAATATATTGGGCAGCTTCCTTTACCCACACATAGACTGGGAGCATTACTGTAGCTCCAACACCCTAGGCGAAAGGTTCCTAGAATCCATACACTCAAATGCTATGGAACAACTTGTTACCACTCCCACAAGAGGGGAAAACATGCTGCACCTGATCATCACCAACATGTGGACTCTATGCTCCAGAACAAAAGTGTATCCCTCACTGGTAAGATGACACCATAGAGTAATCTCACTGTATATTCACATACCAACCACAGCCCCTGCACAGAAAACCACAGTGAAAAAGTTGTGTAATGCAAATTCCATGTATTCACATGAGGCAAGCTTCACACATGGGAACTATTTAAGGTCACAGGTACATATGTCTATGTGGCACACACATACCTCATGTGTGCATTGAAATTACTGCTATAATATATGTCATACAATATTAAGAACAACACCCAACACACATGGACCAACTGTGTGACAAAAATACACATGGCATTTATAGGATACAAACCCCTACCTAACTATGTTATGACACTTGATAGAGACACATTACAGAGTGTGCTATTTGCATTACTGGGAGGTTTTCCTTCTCCTGCTATACTTATAGGGTGCTGACATCATCAGTGTTTAGAAAGAGGAATGTACATCATGTAGTGTGTTCTTCTAGTTGCCAAAAGGGACATTTCTTTCAAACCAAATTGCACACACACTACCCCCACCAAACACACACGGAGCATTTGCAGGATTCAAACCCCTACCTAACTATATGATGACACTTGAGAGAAACGCATTAGCGGAGCACGCTATTCGAATTACTGGGTATCACTTCTTCTCCTGCAGTATTTATAGGGTGCTGACATCATTATTTATAAAGAGGTATGTACATCTATTACTATCCGTCAGTAAGGAGGATAGCATATATATGCATTAACAGACGCCTACTTCAGGGTCACATATGCACATCAGCACTGCCAGGTTATGTTTTACACCATGCTTCATGACCACAGGACTTGTAACACACAACACAACCAGTTCAGACCACCCCTCCCATATCCAGGAACCACACTTTGCTTCCCTGGGAACAGTGTAGGATATGAAGGTGTTCACATACACCATTACAGTGGTTAACTTCAGGTACAGGTATATTGAGTGGGGGAACTACTCAGGCCTCAACAACATCACCCTACAGCCACTACAATTTGTGAATCCATGTGCTATGGCAGGACCAATCACCACAGCCACAAGAGGGAATACATATTGGACCTGACCATCTGCAACATGGGGACTGTATGTTCCACACCAGAGGTTGACCACCATTGTTAATATCTGACCATAACCAACTTTCCCTGGACATCCATATCCCATCCCCACCCCCAGGCAAGGAAGTCACTGCAAACAAAGTATTTATCAAAAGCAGACTTTGCACTTGTGAAGACAGGGGTGGAAGACTTCAAAGGACCCATGCTGGAGGATTATACAGGACACTCTGCATAATCCTTGACAATTGCATTCTATATGCATCCGGAAGGTTTGCATTGATCATGCTAACCCAAATAAACCCAAGACTCCTCCACAACAGGAGACCTGTCTGGTTTACACCAGCCATATATAAGCTGTACAACAGAAGGAGGGAGCTAATACATTACAGAGCAATATCCCACAGATGGAGGACATCTCTGAACAGTATTGGCAAGACACTTTAATCCCTCAAAAGCATCACTTCAAAGTGTTGACAGTGCAATTGTCCAGACACTGCAGATAAGGCTCCCTTCAGTCTGTAATTGACGTCCAATTACTGTTATAACTCCTCGCCAACCCTCTTCTAGCAAACTCCGGCCACATGGATGTGACATTGCAAATTCAACCCCTGGGATCTTCACTGTGTCCCTGCTTGACGGAGGCACAGCACACTAGCCTTAAATGGTGCCTTCTGTGACCTACTTTACAGAGGCACAGTAGACTACTGTACTGGGCAGGCAGATGCCAAATACACTCTGGCTAAGCTTATGTATTCCTTAGGGCAAACAGCCTAGTATTGACCTCTACACCCATATGTTTAATTTTCAGATGCACAATATTTGTTGCTGATAAACTGTTTGCAGGTCTTTATTGCCATAGCTTGCCATGTTTCTATGAACAACTTGTGTATCTGTGGAAGATGTTTGAATATGAGAGGGATCCACTATTTTACTTATGTCTCTGTTGTCATTTAACTGTGTGCACTGGGCAGATTTCTGTATTGTGGGATGTTCCTGGCTTAACACATACAAATGCCAGATATGTGTGGCCAACTGCTAAACTGAGACATGGCCTATGTGTGTGAGCATGCCCAGTTCAGGCTTTCCATGGCTTGCTGCCTGACATATGTCTCATTTATCAAAGTATGAGAGCATGCCCAGTGTGAGCTTTCCATATGTTGAGATCTGAGGTCCACCACATTTGTGGTTGTGTGTGAACTTCAACAATATTTCACATTTATAGTTGTGTGTTGGAAGTCATGTTGTGTTCCTACTGCCCAGCTGCTTTGTGTCTGCACCCAACAGGGATTATGCTGTGCCTGCAGGGTTTCCATGGGATAGTTTGCATACAGTTGTCAACATCCTTTCATACTGACCAAACACTGTAATATTGTATAGTGTACTGGTTCAGTACTTTCACTGTGGTGGACAGTATCCTGGGTTTCAGTCCTATCACTGCTTTAAATATTCATAGTGAGCACACCAGACTGGTTAAGGGCCAGTTGTGCAAATATGACCATGTTGCATTTTGTTCAGATATGGGCTACTTAAACCAGGCTTGTCCAACATTGGTAGTGTATTTCACAACTTGGGTGGACATTGACAAACACTAGCTATGTGCCCTAGGCCATTTCTAATGCTAGTCACAGAGTGTGTTTGTCCTTCAACACACATTGTAACTGGAGTTTGCCATGACATATTTCAAGGTTAGTATACTGTGCCTCTGTCTAGCCGTGACATAAAAGTGACAACCAGGGTAAACCTACCATCTCCCATCCACTCATCAAGATTCCTCTTGAAGAGAGTCAATGAGGGACTCTCTGGCTAACCTGTACTGGGAGTTTACTTAAGAGTGGTGGGAGCTTCTGGGTTATGGATCAATCACTACAGCATGTCCTATTTATGTCAGTGCTGGGGTTCAGGTCTCTCATGTGCATAGCTCACTGGTATTCAGATTTTACAAGGTGCAGCATGTTCATTGATTCCAGCTTGGACATGGCTTTATACATCAGGCACAGATCGCCTCTGGGCAGGCAGTTTGGCACTGTGTGGAGCTGCAGTTTGTTTAATCAGGCAACACATGGCATCTGTTAGAGCTCTTTGATCCTCCTGGTGAGGTACTTTTGGGGTCTTTCCAGTTGCTGGAGGTGTCTGCTAAGGTACATCCCACAAGGGCCATTGTATTAAATTGTGAGGCTGATGAAGGATGACTGAAGAGGCACGATGACCTCCCCTGATGTAGATGTGAATACTTTCATGATTAGGTGGGTATATGGTATGTTTCTGTAACCACTATGGCCACATGGTTGTCAAATGCAAGATATCTATCAACTTGTGTCCCCAGGTCTCTTATTACTTCTAAAGTACTTAATGGGTTAACACCTATGTGGTAATTGGTGGGCACTTACTGTTTTTCCAAAGGGGATGACTATACACTTTTCTGAATTTAGCTTGATGACATGGCTCTGGCACTAGTTGTCTGTTTCTTTGTGGCCCTTTTGTAGGATGCTTGTGTCAGCTGGAGGGTCAGATATGGTGCCCAGTTTGTAGTCATCTGCAAACTTGTTCAGACACAGTCCTTCCATGTTGGCCTGTACCTATGGGAAATATATACCAAACAAGGGAGGTCCCAGGACCGAGCCTTGTGGGATGCCAGTTGTAGCTGGTTTGTAGTCTGACATGGCTGCAGCATTTCTGACCATGTCAGTTCTGTCCTTGAGCTGGTTTGCAACCCATCTACTGACATAGGGGTTTATATTTAAGCTGGTGAGCTTATCTATAATGAACAAGTGGGGTATTGTATGGAAGGCTTTTGCAAGGTCCAAATAGGCTGTGTGGACCACATTCCCCTCATCAATGGCCTTGGTGACTGTTTCAAATGAGTCAAACATGTTTAAGGGGCAGGATCTGCCCTTAAGAAAAGCCACACTGGGTAGGGTCCAGTGTCTGTAGGTCCCCAATATCTTTATTTTTGAGGTCCATGATGATCCTTTCCATAGCTTTGCAGACCAAGCTTGTCAGGATTCTGGGGTGATAGTTTGCAGTATCCATTCAGGCACCACCTTTGTGGAGAGGGACCACTGTTGCTGTACACTGCTCTTTGGGTACATATCCTGTGGTAAGGCTGAGATTGAGTAGTAGTGTTATTTGGTGTTCCATTCTTTTTGGAGTTCATGTTGGACGCAGTCCAGGACACCATCTTGTACCATTGATGCTGTGTGTTCTGCTTTGAAGATGCTGGCTGTTACCTCAGCATCTGCAATGTCAGGGGGCCAGCACTCTGCTGGGATAGATATTTGGCATTTTGGTGGGGGGGGGGAGTTTGCACTGAACCTCTCAGGTTGGATGTTGGCAATGTGTGTGGGTTTGGTGTATTGTTTGTAATATTTGAGTAATTCAGAGCATATCTGTGAATTCCCACCAAGGTTCCTACCATCAGTTAAGAAAGCCTTGTGATTACCCTTAGTGTCCTGTACAATTTTTATCTTCATAGGTTCATAGGTTCATACTAGGCTATCTGCCCTAGGGCATTTATAAGCCTAGCCAGAGTGTGTGTGGCTTTCGCCACCCCTTGCAATGTGAATATTATGCCCATTTAGGGTTTACTTTACTGTGCCTCTGTCTAGAAGTGACACAGAGATGGCCCTCGGTGTAAATCTACGATCTCCCATCCACTTGTCAAGATTTCTCTTGAAGAGAGTCAGTGAGGGGCTCTGCCTAACATGGACTGTGATTCTGTTCCAGAGTGTAGGGAGCCTCTGGGTTATGAATCTGTCCCTCCAGCACATCCTATTTATTTATGTATTGAGGTTCAAATCTCTCGCTCTTGCGGCTCTGATGGATTTGGATTTTCTGAGGTGGAGCATGTCCATTAATTCTGGATTAGACATGGCCTTGTACATCGGGCATACATCGTCTCTGAGTAGGCAGTATGCGACTGAATACAGCTGGGGTTTCTTCAGCCAGGCAGCATATGACAAATGTTTGAGACCCTTTATCCTCTTGGTGAGGTACTTTTGGGTTCTTTCTAACTGCTGCAGGTGTTGGGTAAGGTACATCCCAAATGGGGCATTGTACTCAATTATGGGCCTGATAAGGGAAGAGTATAGGGGCACAATGACCTCTCTTGATCTAGATGTGAATCCTTTCATGATAAGGTGGGTAATATAGAAGGTCTTCCTAACCACCTTGGCAATGTGAGTGTCAAATGAGAGGTTACTGTCAACTTGGGTCCCTAGGTTCCTGATTACTTCTTCCGTAATTAATGGATTACCACCTATGTGGTAATTTGTGGGTACTTTGTTTTTCCCAAAGGGTATGACTATACATTTTTTGGCGTTCAGTTTAAGGCCGTGGCTCTGGCTCCAGTTATCCATTTCTATGAGGCCTTTCTGAAGGATGCTTGTGTCTGCTGGAGTATGAATTATGGTGCCCAGTTTGCAGTCATCTGCAAACTTTGTCAGCCACAATCCTCCTATGTTTGCTTGCACCTCAGAAAAATAAATGCCGAACAAGAGGGGTCCCAGGGCCGAGCCCTGTGGGACACTGCTTGTGACTGGCTTAGAGTCTGACATGGCTCCAGCAATTCTGACCTTGTGGGTTCTGTCCTTGAGCCAGTTTGCAACCCATCTTATGACATATGGGTTTACATTTAAGCTGGTGAGCTTGTCTATGATGCCCAAGTGGGGTATTGTGTCGAAGGCTTTTGCAAGACCAAGGTAGGCTGTGTGAACTGCCTTACCCTCATCAATGGCCTTAGTGACTGTTTCAAAAAAGTCGACCAGGTTCAAAAGGCAGGATCTGCCCTTGACAAAGCCGAATTGGGTAGGATCCAGTGTCTGTAGGTCCCCAATGTCTTTGTTTATGAGTTCCATAATGATCCTTGCCATAGCTTTGCAGACCAGGCTCATCAAGCTTATGGGGTGGTAATTTCCAGGGTCCGTAGAAGCACCTCCTTTGTGGAGTGGGACCACTGTTGCTGTACGCCATTCTTTGGGTACGTATCCTGTAGTAAGGCTAAGATTAAACAGCAGCCTTATGTGCGGGTTTAGTTCCTCTTGGAGTTCATGTAGCACGCAACCCGGGACACCGTCTGGTCCCATTGATGCTGTGTTTTAAGCTTTGGAGAGGGCGGCTCTCACCTGGGCATCTGAGATGTCAGGGAGGCTACACTCTGCTGGGATAGATATTTCTCCTTTTGGGGGGGAGGGGGGAGAAATTTGCACTGAACCTGTCTGCCAGTATGTTGGCAATGTCTGTGGGTTCAGTGTATTTTTTGTCATTTTGGACTAACTCTGAGCATATCTGGGAGTTTCCACCAAGGTTTCTAACATAACTAAAGAAGGCCTTGTGATTGTCTTTAGTGTCTTTTGCAATTTTTCTCTCAAAGTTGGCCTTAGATGATTTTATGAGTGATCGTAGTTTTTTGCTAGTACTGATCAGAGATGCCTTCCCTTTTGGGGATTTTGCTCTGTCATGTAGTAGCTTCCTCCTCCTGTTGTAAAGCTTGTTAATGGCTGGGGTCCACCAGACAGGACGCCTGCCTTTGGGGGAATGGGTCTTGGTTTTATTTGGGATTGCATGATCCATGCATTCTTGAAGGTGTCCGTAGAAAACGTTTATAAGGGATTCAGCAGTGTGGGCTGTGGTTTCCACTGGCCCAGGGGCCTTGAAGGATACCACTTCAGTCTTAAGAAGTGTGAAGTCAGCTTTTGAGAAATTCTTCACTGTGGTCTTTTGTGCTGGGGGTGGGTGCGAGATGTGGATGTCCAGTGAGATTAATTTATGGTCTGATCTCACCAATGAGGGGTATACTTCCGGTGTGGAGCATTGTGTCTCCATGTTTGTGATGATCAGGTCTAGTATATTATCTCCTCTTGTGGGAGTGGTGACTAGTTGTTCCATCGCATTTGAGTTTATGAATTCTAGGAACCTTTAGGCTAGGGTGTTGGGGCTTGAGTAATGCTCCCAGTCTATGTTTGGGTAGTTGAAGTCTCCCAATATGATGGTATTTGGAGAGACATTCATACTCTCCAGTGTCTTCAGGAAGGCTGAGTGGGGTTTCTGAGTTTGAGAGGGTGGTCTGTAGCATGCTACAAACTGTAGGGCAGTTTTGCCTACGGTTAGTTGCATCTGGATGGTCTCCGATGCTTCGTGCGTTGCCACTAACCTGGAGGTGTGGGTACCTTTGATGAATATGGATATTCCCCCTCCTTTTGTGGTTCGGTCCACGTTTTGAGGCCGAAAAGCATGATATGAGGTATAACCTGGTAGTGCTGGGGTGCTCTCAGGAGCATTGAACCAGGTTTCAGTCACTGCACAGACATCGATGTTCTCCATACTGAGGAGGGCTTTGAGAGCGTGCATCTTGAGGTTTAGACTTCTGGCATTGAGCAGCATTACCCTTAGTTTTTTTCCACTTGTGTTTTCTAGGGAGGTGGGTTTGTCTTTTGAGCCTTGCCTAAAAAGGCACTATGGGGTGGCAAGAGCCTTGGCCAATATCCGAAGCCCAGGGTGACAGGTGCAAGCCATCCCTCAGCAGCGTGGCTTGTCAAGCATGTCATCCCAAGCAGACAGACATTGGATCCCCTTTGAATGACACCAGTAATTGAGCCAATTGTTAAAGCTGATCATTTTGTCTTTGTACTGTGGCATCATTCTTGGTGAGGGTAAGATGCTGCTCAGGGTCAGGGTCATACCGTCCTGGGCTACCTAATCAGAGAGCTCCTCTATGTCCCTTTTCATGTAGTCCAGGGAGGTACTTCTCAGGTCATTTACACCAGCATGGACAATGATTGAGTCATATTTGTACTTGCTTTGGAGTAACCTGAGTGCTTGTGTTATGTGGCAGATTCTAGCGCCCGACAGGCAGCTTACTGTAACCTTTTCCTTGTTCAGTCTGGTGAGCGGGACATCCGTGTGTCTGACTATGGAGTCACCTATTACAAGTGTATCAGGCATGTTGTTTGTCCTTAAGGGCTGTGACAGTTTGGCACACTGACTTTGTGAACTATGTGTTGCATGTGCTATGTTTTGAGGTCGTGGTTGCTTGGGTGTCTGCTTTGGAGGCCTCTGTTGATTTGGTAGATTTTTAATTAGAGCCTCCGGGAATGTTTTTGTGTGTTTATGTCTTTGGTTTGCAGTTGTGATAGGTCTATGTGAGACTGGGTTTGTGGTGTGTGTGGTTACCTTCTCCTCCTGACTGGTTTTGCCAGTACTGAGTTGAGAGAGTTCGGCCTCCAGTTTGGATAAATAGTTGCATCTCTCACATATATTTGTATTTGTTGGGGGGAGGATGGGGTTGTCTGTGTACATGGAGCAGGTGTAACATTGCCTCAAGATTCCCAGATTCAACATGCTGTAGCTGGCCTTAGAGGATTTTATGTGTGGCCATAGTTTTTTGCCATAATACTGATCAGAGATTACTTCCCTTTTTGGGTTTTGCTCTATCATGTAGTAGCTTCCTCCTTCTCTTGCATGCTTTGGTAATGGCTGGGGTCCACCAGGCCAGATGCCTGCGTGTATGGAATTGGGTCTTGGTTTTATTTGGGATTGCATAATCCATGCATTCCTGAAAGTGTTCATAGAATGCATTTATAAAGGGTTCTGAGGTCTGGCCCATATTTTCCACAGGCACAAGGCCTTTAATGGATTCCACATCAGTTTGGAGGAGTGCAACATTTGCTTTACACATGTTTTTCACTGTGGTTTTCTGCCCAGGGACTGGGGTCAGGATGTGAATATCCAGTGAGATTACTCTAAGGTCTGATCTTACCAGTGAGGGATACACTTCTCATCTGGGCATAGAGTACCCATGTTGCTGATTATCACATCCAGTATGCTTACCCCTCTTGTGGGAGTGGTAAGTTATTCCTGAGCATTTTGGTTTATGATTTCTAGGAACCTTTGGCCTAGGGTGTTGGAGCTAGAATAATGCTCCCAGTCTATGTTTGAGTATTTTCAGTCGCCCAATATAATGCTGTTTGGAGATACCTTGATATTTTCATGTATTCCGAAGTAGGCCAAGTGCGGTGTCTGTCATTAGGAGGGTGGTCTGTAGCAGGCTACAAACTGGGAGGCAGTTTTAGCCGCTGTTACTTGCCCGTGGATACTCCATGCTGCTTCTTGCTGTGGTACCAACCTGGGGGTGTGGTTATCCTTGACAATTATTGATAGTCACCCTCCTTTTGTAGTTTGTTCCATGTTTTGGGGCTGTAAAGCATGGTATGAGGTGTAACCTGGTAGTGTTAGGGTACTCTTGTGAGCCTTGACCCAGGTTTCTTTTACAGAACAGATATCAACATTCTCCATGCTGTGGAGAGTTTGGACTGCATGCATCTTGCAGTTTCGACTTCTGGCATTACATCTAGGTTCTTATCCCTTGTGATACCTATAGAGGTGGGTTTGTGTTTTGAACCTTACCTATTCAAGGCACGGTGGGGGTGACAAGAGCCTTTGCCAGTATCCAAAAGGCCAGGAGTGATAGGTGCAAACCATCCCTAGCAGGTGGAGCATCGTGTCTTGCTCAGCATGTCATCCCAGGCTGACACGCATTGGATACCCTTTGACTAACAGCAATACTTAAGCCAATTATTGTAACTGATCATCTTGTCTTCATATTGTGGCATCATGCTTGGTGAGGGTAGGATGTTAGTCAGGGTCATCAAGTTTGCATATACTACATGGTGTTACATTGCTTAACACATGGCAATCATGCCTCAGGTGGTGCTGCAGGGCTGTCTATGTTGGATGCACATACTACACTCCCTGTACATGTTTGAAAGCAGGCTGTGTCAACTTAGGCATCCCTTTTACTATATGTATGAGTCAGAGAGAGGCATCATTTCCAGGGTTCCTACTGAGCCAGTGTATGTGCTATGCATTGCCTCTTTGCCAAGGCCAAAGCATACTGGGCATGCCTCCTTCTGCCTACTGGGGCAGGCTCAGGTTGTTCCTCCTCCGAGTCATGCTCTGCCTGTGACTGGCTTGGCAATGGTGGGGGGCTGTTTGGCCCAGCCCTATGCTGTTCCTGCTGCAGCTGTTTTCAAAGAATCATATTATGTAACATAGCACATACCATGACAATTTGGGTACATGTAGTTGGTGAGTACTGCAAGGCTCCACCAGATGTGTCCAGGCACCGGAACCGTGACTTGAGCAGCCCAAACACACGCTCGATTACATTTCATTTTTGTGCATGTGCCTCATTATGGCATTCTTGTTCAGGTGTGTGTGCATTTCTGATGGGTGTCATCAGCCACGGCTCCAGTGCATAGCCAGCATCCCCCACTAAGTGACCATGTGGGATGTCCCCATTGGTAAATGCCTGGTACAGCTGCGTCAAATGCCAGATATGGGAATCATGGTAGCTTCCAGGGCAGCCAGCACACACATTCATTATTATGCCCTGGGCATCACACACGACCTGGCAGTTGATGGAGGGGAAGCCCTTGCGGTTAATGTAGGCCCTACGCTGCTCACCAGCTGGTGCTTTGATGTGTATATGCGTGCAGTCTATTGCACCCACTACCTCAGGGTATTCCGCTATTTGCTGGAAGAGACGCATATTGCTGGCCAATACCTCATGGGAATTGGGGAAATATACAGGATCACCGACATGTGCTGACATGGCATCCAGGAACTGGTGCAGTACCCTGGATGCTGATGCCTGTGATATCCCCATCATATCACCAGTTGGTCTCTGGAAGGTACCTGTTGCTAGTATTCTTAGGCCAACACATACCTTGGTTTCCACTGGGATGGGTTCCCCTCTGTTGGTTCTGTGTGTGAGGGGTGGCCTGAACAGCTCAACAATTTGCTGTAGGAGGTCTCTGTCCACTCTATAGCGCTCCACTATCTCCAGCTCATCTAACCCCTGGTAGGTGACCCTGGGCCTGTACACTCTTCTCCATCTCCTCACTGTGGGTTGCCCGGCAGCATTTGCATAGTCACCACCCTCAGCAAGTTGTATATGTCTCCTTATAACAGCTATGGCAGCCCCTAGCATTTTTGGTCTGAGTGAAGCTTTTTCAGTTTTCACTTCTAATAGCTTACTCCTCTGTTGCAGTGTCTCTTGAGAGAAACATACTGCACTGTTGTTTGCAGAGTTTTAAGTGCTGGGCTGGGCTACTGTTCTGCCTGTGTAATTGCCTGCTTCTGATTGTTTTCACCTGCTGGCTCTGCCGGTATTCCCTGCTAGCTTCCTACTATTTCTCCTGCTTCCTTTTTCCCTTCTATTTCCTCAGGGGGGAGCGACGTGCATACAAGCGAAAACACGCTCACAGCGGCTAACACGTACGCACATATGCTTAGACGGACTAGAATCTGCTTATTCAGGTTAAAACGCGTGCACAGCAGCGCAAACAAGTTTACAGGTCTTTAAACAGGCTCCTACATGCTTACTCTGCCTTAAATGTGCGCACGCACGCTTACACACGCGCACTCTATCTTACTCGTGCCTGCCAGCACACACATGCATGCATGCCCAGCAAGAAACTTTGGTGTTATCCATAGTGTACACCTTCCATTTCTTGGCTTTCCCATGCCTACTTGTTGACACTCCTCTTTCCATGATGTGTGACTGACATCTTTCACATGCCACTGTGCTCCAATGAGCTTCATTTCTTTCATACATTCCCCCTGTGAAGTTACCTATCTCCGACTCTGTTACTCCCCCTTATCCTACTCCTACAATGCACGGAATGTGCTCATTTGCTATGTGACAGTGCAATTCACTATCCTACCACTCATTTACATAGGATTGCCTACTTATAGGTTCATAGGTTCATAGGTTCATACTAGGCTATGTGCCCTAGGGCATTTATAAGCCTAGCCACAGTGTGTTTGGCTTTCGCCACCCATTTTAAATTAATTTTGCTATGCCCTTTTTCGAGGTTAGTATACTGTGCCTCTGTCTAACAGTGACACAGAAGTGATACCCGGGGTAAACCTATGATCCCCCATCCACTCATCAAGAATCCTCTTGAAGAGAGTCAATGAGGGACTCTGCCTAACCTGGACTGGGATTTTATTCCAGAGTGAAGGGAGCCTCTGGGTTATGAATCTGTCCCTCCAGCATGTCCTATTTATTTTAGTGCTGAGGTTCAAGTCTCTCGATCACGTAGCTCAATGGGATTTGGATTTTCTGAAGTGCAGCATGTCCATTAATTCCATGTTGGACATGGCTTTATACTTTAGGCACAGATCGCCTCTGAGCAGGCGGTATGCCACTGAGTAGAGCTGGAGTTTCTTTAACCGGGCAGCATATGGCATCTGTTTGAGCCTTTGATCCTCTTAGTGAGGTACTTTTAGGGTCTTTCCAGTTGCTGCAGGTGTCTGGTAAGGTACATCCCAAAAGGGGCATTGTACTCAATTATGGGCCTGATGAGGGATGAGTAAAGAGGCACGATGACCTCCCCTGATCTAGATGTGAATCCCTTCATGATTAGGTGGGCTATATAAAATGTTTTTCTAACCACTTTGGCCACGTGGTTGTCAAATGAGAGATTGCTATCAACTTGGGTCCCCAGGTCCCTAATTACTTCTTCCGTACTTAATGGATTACGACTTATGTGGTAATTTGTGGGCACTTTGTTTTTGCCAAAGGGGATGACTATACACTTTTTGGCGTTTAGCTTGAGGCCATGGCTCTGGCACCAGTTGTCTGTTTCTATGAGGTCCTTTTGGAGGATGCTTGTGTCAGCTGGAGAGTCAATTATGGCGCCCAGTTTGCAGTCATAGCCTGTACCTCTGAGAAATATGTACTGAACAAGAGAGGTCCCAGGACTGAGCCTTGTGGGATACCACTTGTAACTGGTTTGGAGTCTGACATGGCTCCAGCAATTCTAACCATGTGGGTTCTGTCCTTGAGCCAGTTTGCAACCCATCTAGTGACATAGGGGTTTATATTTAAGCTGGTGAGCTTATCTATAATGCCCAAGTGGGGTATTGTATCAAAGGCTTTTGCGAGGTCCAGGTAGGCTGCGTGGACCACCTTCCCCTCGTCAATGGCCTTGGTGACTGTTTCAAAGAAATCAACCAGGTTTAAGTGGCAGGATCTGCCCTTAACAAAGCCGAACTGGGTAGGATCCAGTGTCTGTAGGTCCCAATATCTTTATTTATAAGGTCCATGATGATCCTTTCCATAGCTTTGCAGACCAAGCTAGTCAGGCTTATGGGGCGATAGTTTCCAGGATCCATTGAGGCACCACCTTTGTGGAGAGGGACCACCGTTGCTGTACGCCACTCTTTGGGTACATATCCTGTAGTAAGGCTGAGATTGAACAGTAGTTTTATGTTTGGGTTTAGCTCTTCTTGGAGTTCATGTAAGACCCAGCCCGGTACACTGTCTGGTCCCATTGATGCTGTGTGTTTTGCTTTGGAGAGGGCGACTCTTACCTGAGCATCTGAGATGTCAGGGGGACGACAGGACTCTGCTGGGATAGATATTTGCCCTTTTGGTGGGGAGGGGGGGAGAAGTTTGCACTGAACCTGTCAGCTAGGATGTTGGCAATGTCTGTGGGTTCAGTGTATTTTTTGTCACTTTGGACTAATTCTGAGCATATCTGGGAATTCCCACCCAGGTTCCTAACATAACTAAAGAAAGCCTTGTGATTATCCTTAGTGTCCTGTGCAATTTTTCTCTCAAAGCTGGCCTTAGACGATTTTATGAGTGCCCATAGTTTTTTGCTAATACTGATCAGAGATGCCTTCCCTTTTTGAGATTTTGCTCTATCATGTAGTAGCTTCCTCCTTCTATTGTATAGTTTGTTTATGGTTGGGGTCCACCAGACAGGACTTCTGCCTTTGGAGGATTGGGTCTTGGTTTTATTTGAGATTGCATGATCCATGCATTCCTGAAGGTGTTCATAGAATGCGTTTATAAAGGATTCTGCGGTCTGGGCCATATTTTCCACAGGCCCGGGGGCTTTGAAGGATTCCACCTCAGTTTTGAGGAGTGTGAAATTTGCTTTAGAGAAGTTTTTCACTGTGGTTTTCTGGGCAGGGGGTGGGGTCGGGATGTGAATATCCAGTGAGATTAGTTTATGGTCTGATCTTACCAGTGAGGGAGACACTTCTGGTCTGGAGCATGGAGTCCCCATGTTGGTGATGATCAGGTCCAGTATGGTTTCCCCTCTTGTGGGAGTGGTAACAAGTTGTTCCATAGCATTTGAGTTTATAAATTCTAGGAACCTTTGGGCTAGGGTGTTGGAGCTAGAGTAATGCTCCCAGTCTATGTTTAGGTAGTTGAAGTCGCCCAATATAATGATGTTTGGAGAGACCTTCATATTTTCCAGTGTTCTCAGGAAGGCTGAGTGGAGTTTCTGGGTTTGGGAGGGTGGTCTGTAGCAGGCTATAAACTGGAAGGCAGTTTTACCCACTGTTAGTTGCACATGGATAGTCTCTGATACTTTGTGCTGTGCCACCAACCTGCAGGTGTGGGTATCTTTGACGAATATTGATACTCCCCCTCCTTTTGTGGTTCGGTCCAAGTTTTGGAGCTGAAAAGCATGGTATGAGGTATAACCTGGTAGTGCTGGGGTGCTCTCGGGAGCCTTGAACCAGGTTTCTGTTACTGCACAGATATCGATGTTCTCCATGCTAAGGAGAGTTTTGAGTGCATGCATCTTGAGGTTTAGACTTCTGGCATTGAGTAGCACTACTCTTAGTTTCTTATCCCTTGTGATACCTATGGAGGTGGGTTTGTCTTTTGAGCCTTGCCTAAAAAAGGCACTATGGGGTATCAAGAGCCTTTGCCAATATCCGAAAGCCCAGGGATGATAGATGCAAGCCGTCCCTAGCGAAGCATCATGGCTTGTCGAGCATGTCATCCCAGGCTGACAGGTATCATTCTTGGTGAGGGTAAGATGCTACTCAAGGTCAGGGTCATACCGGCCTGGGCTACATGCTCAGAGAGCTCCTCTATGTCTCTTTTCATGTAGTCCAAGGAGGTACGTCTCAGGTCATTCACACCAGCATGGACAATGACTGAGTCATATTTGTACTTGCCTTGCTTGTGTTATGTGGTGGATCCTAGCGCCTGACAGGCAGCTCACCATGACATTCTACTTGTTCAGCCTGGTGAGCGGGACGTCAGTGTGCCTGATGATAGAGTCACCTATTACAAGTGTATCAGGTGTGTTGTTTAACCTTAAGGGCTGTGACTGTCCAGCACACTGGCTTTGTGAGCTATGTGTTGCATGTGTTTTGTTTTGGGTGTGCAGTTGCTTGGGTGTCTGCTTTGGAGGTCTCTGCTGCTTAGGCAGATTTTTATTTAGAGCCTCCGAGTATGTTTTTGTGTGTTTATGTGTTTGGTTTGCTGTCGTGGTAGGTCTATGTGAGACTGGAATTGTAGTGAGTGTGGTTTCCTTTTCCTCCTGACTGGTTATGCCAGTACTGAGTTGAGAGAGCTTAGCCTCCAGTTTGGCTATATGGTTGCATCTCTCACATGTGTTGGAATTTGTTGGGAGGAGGAGAGGGTTGTCTGTGTACATGAGGCAGTTGTAACATTGCCTCAAGATTCCCAGATTCACCAGTTGGACCAGAGAGGAGATTGACAACTAACCTTTGGACATGCTTGAATAGTATTGGGAATTCCTTTATAACTGAAAAAAAAGGGCCAATGGGGAACAAGGTACTCAAGGGGAGTTTGTGAGGGTGTAGTGCTTTTAATTTTTTAGTGCTGACTTATATAATTGCTTTAGTGAGCAAGTTCCAGGTAACTTAAATACAATGTGCTACAGGTAGCTTAAATGCAAAAACGACAAACAGTAACTTTCATTCAAGTGAAACAAGGAAATAAGTACAGTAAGCAATGCAGATATCACTAGGGATCCACAGAAGCGCTGAAAAGCCGCATTTTAGGTGGAATTAGCGTTTCAGGGAAATAACAAGCAAACAAACAACAAGCATACAAACAAAGCTAGATTCAGCAGGCTTGGATCTAGTCTATGCTACAGCAAACAAGGTGTACCAATTTCAGTAAGAAACAGTTCAAATATGCAGGCACTATAAGCCTTTAACCAGAAATTCCCAGCTCAGAAGGGCAGAGTCCAGCCTCTCCTCCCACAAGAGTGCAGACCACGAACCCTCTTAATGTAAAATAACTGGCCTGAAGCCCAAGTGCTTAAACCAGAACTAATACACTTTTAGAATAACAGACACTGAGCCCTCAAGCAGCAGTTCCCAACTTAGAAGGATGTAAGCTACCTGTCCTGTCACCACAGTGCAGGCCACAAACCTTCCTAATGTAAAACAACTGGTCTGAAGCCCAAGTGCTTAATCCAAAAGACTTAGAATGATAGCTACACTTTAATCAAGTTACTACCAAGCAGTAATAAATACAATTGAATACTTTAAAGAATGCCTGGATTAGTGCTCAAGTTATACAAACATAGCTAGATTCAGCAGGCCTGGATCTAGTCTATGCTACAGCAAACAAGGTGTACCAGTTTCAGTAAGAAGCAGTTCAAATATGCAGGCACTCTAAGCCTTTAGCCAGAAATTCCCAGCTCAGAAGGGCAGAGTCCAGCCTCTCCTCCCACAAGAGTGCAGACCACGAACCCTCTTAATGTAAAATAACTGGCCTGAAACCCAAGTGCTTAAACCAGAATTAATACACTTTTAGAATAACAGACACTGAGCCCTCAATCAGCAGTTCCCAACTTAGAAGGATGTAAGCTACCTGTCCTGCCACTACAGTGCAGACCACAAACCTTCTTAATGTAAAACAACTGGTCTGAAGCCCAAGTGCTTAAACTAATAGGCTTAGAATGAGTTACACCAAGCAGTAATAAATACAACTGAGTACTTTTAAAATGATGCAAAAGCAAAATAAAGTAGGAAGAAACACAAATACAGTAAAAGCAGATAAATTTTTTTTTTTTTTGAGTGAGCAAATGAGATGGGCCCAGGTGGAGTATCCAAGTGCAAATTTAAAAGAGGGGTGGCCAGTTTCAACGCCACCAAGATTAACACCAAGACAAAAATAGGGAGCGTGGGTAGGGACCTACAGTCACAACTTCCAGCTAGATATTGCTCAATGCAATGCAAACAAATTACTTTAAATCGTGCATTATTTGATAAAAGTGTAGATAAAAATCTACTTAGCTCCACTCATGCAGGTCTCAGTTGGCCAAAGCTCACAGTTTAAACAGAAAGCAATTCACTGTACCACTTGTATAAGACAGAAACTGAATAACAATGAGGTAAACTACCCCCAATTATCACTGGCCATGCAGGTTTTTTAACAAGCCTTAACTGAAAATACCACTTGTATAAGACCTACTGAAAAACAGTCAACTTCCAGCTAGATATTGCTAAATGCAACACAAACAAATTACTTTAAATTGTGTATTATTTTATAAAAGTGCAGATAAAAATCTACTTAGTTCCACTCATGCAGGTCTCAGTTGGCCAAAGCTCACAGTTTAAACTAATGCTTAGTTACATGTCTTACACTCAGCTCCCCCCTTAGCAACCCCTAATCGGTGGCCATGTTGTTTTCAGCCTGCTATTCCCTTACATTGTAAATTCATGCTTTGCATAAAACCCACATTTGTGGGTTTAAAATTTTTATTTTTCTGTTTTTTTAGAGCACAGCCCGTTTGCGCAGTGCTGCGCTACGTTTAAACATCGGCGAAAAAAAAAGCATTTTTATTTTATTTTTGCATCGGGGTATGTTGCCAGTGGCCACATATTTGGCCATTGGCATGCTGCCTGAAACATATGCAACCTTTATTTGGAGCTGACAAGGCTCCATTGTGTTATTTGCAGAACGGTACTCAGTTGTCCACTGAGTACATTTCTGCAGATAACACGGCTCTTACACGGGCAGGTTTCTGCTTCCTGGATCGTGAAATTACCTCATTTGCATGCCTTTCGGCTGCAAGTGAAGTAATTAGCATATCCACGCCCTGTCCATGTAAGAGCCGTTTTAGGTGCTCTCTTACACACAAATAGAGGCTGTTCCTGGATAGCGATGGCTGCATGGAGTCTTACACTACTCTTAGACTCCGTGCAAGCCATCGTGAATCCTGCCCATTGTGTGGTACACTTTCTGGAAACACCATGAATTAAGACTTCATGAAAGATGCTAATACTAAAAGAGTAAGCCAGATGAATCAAGTACCCTCCCCCATGATCATAAGAAAACATGGTCACAGGAGAACATTTGATTTATACCAGTTTTCAGTCCATACGACATGATTTATAAAGGGTTGTTAACTGAACAATGATATGTGATATGAAAGACAGATGTTAGCCAAGACATTTTTTCCTATGTCTTAATGTTTTATAACTACTTCAATCTCAATGAAATTTGCTGAAGATATATTATCAAGACAGCAGGTCAGATAGTCTATAAACAATGACAATACAATTACAATACTGGTTCTAAAAAGGTCATAGTGACATAGGATCATAGGAAATACAAGCCATTTGAGACATAAGACCATTTACACCTTGCCAATATCCACAATTACGATGTAATCCCCTTGTCAAGAATAGTAAAGTAGGTCAGTTTTAGAGTTAATTATTGGGCATCCATACAGTCATTCAAGTTTAATTTGAAGAATGCTAGTATGCCACTGCATTTAATTTACAGTGGAAGTCTATATCAGAGGTGGAGTAGGCACTGGACAACAAATTCACCTATCCACCATGTTTTATTTTTGTGCTGGTTAAGAACTTAAGTCTATAGTTCTAGTATTTGTGGAGCTATTTGACTGGCAAAGATATGGGACATCAAGAAGGATGAGGTCCCTAAGGATGTGGAATGCAAGGCATTGATCATCCTATGAGAACTTATAAGGATAAAGAGATAGTCATTCAAGCCTTTCCTGACAGATCAATGACTCTAAGCCAATAATATTCTAGGTTAGGAACCTCTGGAACCTCTCCAGTTGCTTAATATGTCTAGAAAAATACATAATGAAGGGAGTGTTGTTTATAGGTTCATAGCTGGGTACTAGTCTATTGATCCAAGAGCCATTTTAAGCCTAGCAAAGCTTACCCCAGATATACCAAAATATTCCAAACGTGTCAATACCCCAAGGAATTTACAAGTTAGGATATAGGCTTGTACACATCAAGCATTTACAGGCTGCCCCTGTTCATTATGAACATAGGTGCCAAACCATGGGTAAATTTGTAATTTCTCATTCATTGGTCCAAGTTGCATTTGTATAGGGTTAAGAATGATTTTAGTTTCACATGGATGGGAAGGTTGTTTCGGATTAGGGGTAAACTTTGAGAAACTTACTTGTCCCTCCAACACATCCTGTTTATGTTACCGACAAGGCTTAAGGCCACAGAATTGGTATTACTGATGCTATTAGTTTTGTAGATATGCAACAAATCCGTAAGTATGGGATGAGAGGATGTCTTGTAGGCTTGTCATAGGTGACTGCGAAGCAGTCTGTAGGGGACCAATAAACCAAACATGCAAATCTTTGGTGACTCAGTTGTGAGACACACCGATGTCCCCCTCACCAGGCTCGACAAGGAGAAGGTCACGGTCAGTTGTCTGTCTGGTGCCAGAATCCAGCAGATCACACACTCTCCACAACTAGTACAAGTATGACTCTGTTATTGTCCATGTTAGTGTGAATGACTTGAGATGTACCTCCCTGCACTATATGAAGAGAGACATGATTGAGCTCTCAGAGTGCATGTCTCAGGCAGATATGACCCTAGCCCTAAGCAGCATCCTACCTTCACCAAGAATGATACCACAATACCAATAAAAAATAATTGACTTCAACAATTGGCTTAGTTTTTGGTGTCATTCCAAGGGGATCCAGTATTTGTCGGACTGGGATGACATGGTTGACAGGCCTCGATGCTTTGCCAGAGATGGCTTCCAGCTGTCACCACTGGGATTCTGGATACTGGCCAAGGCTCTCACCTTCCCCACTTGTGCCTTTTTTAGGAAATGTCTGAAAGACAAATCTTCCAACATAAAAGATCTGTCAAAAAGCAAATTGAAGGTCATGCTGCTTAATGCCAGGAGCCTTAACCTGAAAATGCACTCACTGAAGGCTATCCTTGCACTGGAAGATGCTGATTTCTGTGCAGTCACGGAAACTTGGTTCAGGGTTGCAGAGAGCACCCTGCCTTACCAGGCTATACCTCTTTTCACATATTCTGACCCTAAAATGAGGTTGGGAAGACTAAAGATGGTGGAGTCTCTATCTTCATTAAGGACAGACACACCTCCATACTGGTTTGCCAGCATGACACACTGGAACTACTCCAGGTGCAACTGACAGTTGGCAAGACACCCATGCAAGTTATAGCCAGCTATAGACCCACTCTCCATGACTCAGGACACCCACTCCTCTTACCTGGATTTACTTGACTCCATCAAGGTACCCCTTAACACCCTAAGCCTTGGTGACTTCAACTACCCCACCATAGACTGCGTGAACTATTCCTGCACTAATGCACTCACTCAATGATTCCTTGACTTCATCAATTCTAACACACTAGACCAGCTTGTCTCATCCCCCATAAGGGGAGATAACATTCTGGGCTTGGTTTTCACCAACATGGGCGATGGCTGCACCACTCCCATGGTATGTTCTTCCCTGGTGAGATTTGATCATCAGACTGTCTCATTGAAAGCTTCTATCCCACCCAACCCCCCTGTTAGAAAAATATGTATTAATGTGTGTATGCTTAATGCTAATTAGTAGTTAAAAGAGTTAACATGTTTTTCATTCTATTTTATATGCACTGTTTTATATACAAATTGAGTTTCACATGAGAACTAAAAAAGATGCTTTTTGAAATTGCAGTGTGCTTTCTGAAACTTGCAAGATGCCCTCTGACCTAGTAATTGCTAGCACAGCAATATTCATGTTTATGCCTTTTGGAAATGTACTTGAGAAGCAGGTGCTTATCTGCTAGGTCAGGAACGAATGAATGAACAATGCTTTATTCTGTAAATGTAATGATTCTAAACAATCAGCTCTGTTCGAAGTATGAGAACATGTACAGCTGCAGAAGCTTAGAGATAAAGTAGACAAAGGATTATAAGAGAAATGAACTGCTAGCTTTGTGCTTGAATTAGCCATAGTACCTTGAATGGTAACATAACATGTATCTAACCGGTGGTAACCAAGGCCACGTTGTTTTCCTTAGGAAGTTTCTCACAAAAATTGATAAATCAGCAGAAATTCATGAGAATGGTGGTCAACAAGTGATGATGAAAAGACTTGTAACTTGCTACGTCAGCTTGGTAGGCAATGTCTTATTAGAAAGTGTATAAAAATGAAAGCATTTCCTGTTTCTAGTTAGACAAACTCTGTAATAGCACGTTTTTGTCTCCTTGCTGCAAGATTAAAGTGCCTTAACCTGAACCTACCATGTTTTGATAATTTTTAAAGTATATTTTTCCTTTGACAGTTTAGTCCTTCAGACCGGAAAGTACCTCTCGCTCTAGGCCTAGGTCAGAATTGGGCCCCGGTGGCATGTACCCATATGGAGAAGAGGCCAATTCAGCTCTTCTGTTTTGAAAGACCTCCGACTGAATTGTCGTTCGAAAGAGGCCAGCCACTGTTTCTGATCTGGGATTGGAGGACGAGTCAATGATCCGGTGGATCAATTCCCCGAGGGTCAGGTAAGGAGGAATTTACCTTTTTCTGTTTTAGATCAGGGACTAGTTACAGAACTGTTTTTTGTCAGGAGGATTTGCATGTACAGATCAGGGACAAAAAGGTTACTGTCTTGTCATAGATCAGGGAAACAGAATAGGTAGACAGTTATTCTAGATAAACTGTGAAAAGGTGTAAAACTGTGGTACCACATGATAAGAAGGGTTACGTAACAATTTACAGCTTAGCTAAGGCAACATGGGAAATCAGTGCATGAAAAATTCCCGAGACCCGCCCCTAACCGAAGACGCGAAATATATGCAATTACAGCGTGCCGATAATATTAAGTACTATACGAAATGGGTTGAAAAATACAAATTTGATGGTAATTTAGATAAACCTGCACTTGTTAAACTCGTTAGACAACTTAAAACAGACGCGAAAGGTCAGTTAAAAAAGCAACGGCAATTAGGAGTCACTCAGGCACATAGGTGGCTTGAGGAAGCAAATCGTAGAGAACAAAAGATTAAAAATTCAAAAGCAATGTTGTTAGACAAAGAAGATAATAACTTGGTGATAGCAACGGCCCCTCCTCCGCCCCTTCGCTTCCCTTACCAGAATATGAAGCGAGTGGACAAACTGATCCACCTCCGCTATACCCAGCTGTTCCTGCAAAATCACAACCGTTTGTCAGGGATCCTATCGAGACTAGGTCTCGAACACATTACTTGAGAGGGGAAACTGAATTATATGAAATGAATAAAAATTCGCAAGCTATGAGTGATGAAGAGATATGTCTGCTCATAGAAGTACCGAATCAATAGGCAGGACAGGCAGGACAGGATCCGACTCTCTTAGTTTATAGACCGTGGACACCGGAAGAAATCCGGAAAGCCACAGAGGGAATTCCCCATCTGAAGGTTAATTTTAGAAAATTTTTAGAAGACTTACAGGGTATGAGATTAAGTTACCATTTGAATGGAGAAGAAGTAGAAAAAGTAGTTAGACAAATTGTAGGTCTAGATTGCCACATGATCAGTGGCAACTGGAATCCTCGTGATGCAGAGCTCAAACCACTCCCACATAGTAATGCAGAATTGGATAACAGAGTAAAAGGTCTGACAGACCGAATCTCTGAAAAATGGAAGCCTAGGGCTGATTGGACTTGCATTAATCAGTGCATACAACAAGAAGGTGAAACTGTTGATAGATATTATGCTAGATTATTAGAGTGTTTTAATAACCACTGCGGAATGCAGATACCCGAAGATAAAACACATGATTCCCCATATGAGCAGCAGCTAAAGAACGCATTCTTAAAAGGTAGTATTACTCCCATTAGCAGCTTTATTACAAAACACATCATGTAGATCATCGTACAGGTAGATTACAGTCATTACTTGAATATGCAAGACATGACGAAAGGCATTTTAATAGCAAAAAGAAAAAGAAAGCTCAAGTATTTGCAGTAGAAGATGGGTCAGAAGTCTTTGTAGTACAAACCGGGAAAAGGGGTAAGAAAAATGCTCAGGGAAACAAACAATCTGATAAACGATCAGAAGATTTTGAAGAAAGAAAGAAAAGGGGTGAATGTTTTAAATGCGGGAAAAAAGAACATTTGGCAAGGGATTGCAGGCTAAATAAAAAGGTAACTACGGAAGATAAGGAGGGTGAGGAATGACTATATGATAGTCAGGAATCACTGAATGAAAACAAACAAGAAAAGACAAATGTGAGTGTGGTAGCAAGGGTAGAGGATGTGACAGAAGGGGTAGAGGATGTACATGAATTCGTAGATGATGAAGAAAATGAAATTTTGGATTTAGCATTATTGAGCCTGGAGCTCTACTTAGCAGACACAAAACCGGAAGTTACGCTTCTGGTAGAAGGGAGGGAAGTCAAATTTTTGTGTGACTCGGGGGCTTCACGGACCCTGATACATCCTTCCAAATTACCAGAAGATTCAGAATCACCAGATTACGTACTAGTGAAAGCAGCTAATGGACAGCTTTATCGGGAGCCACTCTCCCATGACATAGCAATAACTGACCCCGTTTCAGGAATGACCTAGAAAAGCAAAATTGTTGTCTCTGCAAAATGCCCAGTAAATCTCTTGGGCAGAGACTTAATGCAGGTATTTGGCATAGCCGTAGTCCCAACCTTGCAGGGTATGGAAGCACAGCGACAAATGAATACTTTTGTAGCGCAACCGGAGGATGAGACATATTATTGGTACACCCAGGACTTGGTTACGACTGGTCCAGGGGCAGTAACAGAAAAACTGATGAACGTAGCCATCAGTAAATCCCCCTCCCTTGACACTGACAAACAGCATTTCTTGCATTGTACTCTATATTACTGTAATAGACCAGGACCTGATAAAGAATACGAGCAAGAGTTGTTTCAAAACCATGTGAATAGGCTAGTATTACGAAATTTGTACTGGGACACAGAAGGAAACAGTGTAATAAGCTGTTCATTGCCCCAGGAATTTTTAGCACTTTACAAATCTAATCGATTGCCACATGTGAGCTTAACTAAAAATAGAAATTTGAAGTGGGCAGACTTAGGAGAAAAAGTCACGAGGTGGGAAAAACAGACAGAGTTAGAACTCTCTGAACAAGGAGTACAGAAGCAGAAATTGAATTGGATAACACAGACACACCTAGCTGTGCACTCACAGGCCAGTGAGGATAGTTGAGTATTACTCTTATTGGAAGAAGAGGAAAAGGCCTTACAAGACATACCAGAGACTCTCTGCTCAACAGGGAAATCAGATGTAGGACTTATTCGTACAGCAGGACCAGTTACTATTACGCCAAAATCAGCATTTAGACCTCAGAGAAGACAGTATCCCTTGAGAAAGGATGCAGAGATAGGGATCAAACCTATACTAGCAGCCTTACTTAAGGAAGGAGTCTTAATAGAATCCCCTGATTCACCATGTAATACACCCTTATTTCCTGTTAGGAAAGCAAACGGGGAATGGTGTATGGTCCAAGATTTACAGGCTGTAAATGATGCAGTTATACCCAGGGCACCAACGGTGCCAGATCCACACACCATATTGAATGATTTAAAACCAGAGCAGAAGTATTTTTCTGTAGTAGATATTAGCAATGCATTTTTCTCAATACCTATACACCCTGACAGCCAATATTGGTTTGCATTTACATTTCAGGGAAAACTGTATACATATACGAGATTACCACAGGGATATTGTGAAAGTCCAACAATATTTGCACAAGAAATGATGAGTAGCCTGGCGGGATTTATCCCACCGAAGGGTAGTCAGATTTTACTCTATGTAGATGACATTCTGCTGGCAGCCCCCACCCAGCAAGAATGCAAAGAGGACACCATAGCATTATTACAATTTTTAGCTACTCAAGGACACAAGGTAAACAAAAATAAACTGCAACTTTGGAGAAAACAAGTTAAATACCTAGGATATGTAATATCCAAAGAAGGTAGAATTTTAGATGAAGACAGAAAAACAGCAATATTACAAGCACTTAGACCAACTACTAAGAAGGAAATTATGTCCTTCCTGGGAACTACTAACTTTTGTCGGAGTTGGATACCGAATTATGCTTTGGAATCTGCTCCGCTGACTAATTTGATATTCAAAAAGCCGATGGCAACACAGGATTTATTACAGTGGACACCAGAAGCAGAAGCAGCTTTCTGTAAGCTGAAACAATTGATAGCATCATCCTTAGTTTTAGGATTACCAAACTATAACAAGCAGTTAATTCAGACTGTAGATTGTAAGCAAGGTTATATGACATCAGTGTTGACACAGCAGCATGGGGACAGACAACACCCCATAGCTTATTATTCATCACAGTTAGACCCAGTGGCGCGATCCTTGCCCCACTGTGTACAAGCAGTAGTTGCAGTTACAATGGCAGTGCAGGCTTCAGCCTCAGTAGTGTTGTTCCACCCTCTCACATTGAGAGTGCCTCATGCAGTCGCAAGCATTTTACTGAAAGAAAAAGAAGCATATCTTTCTCCTGCTAGACATCTTTCCTGTATGACTATACTGTTGAGTCAACCTCATATGACAGTTGAACGATGCACAACTTTGAATCCATCAACCTTGCTCCCAACCCCTGCAGATGGCAAACCACACTGCTGCCTGCAGGAGATTAAGCAAAAGACACTACCTAGACAAGACCTTACAGATGTTCCCTTGGATGATGCCGAGGTGACATACTATGTGGATGGCTCATGCAGGAGAGGTCCTACAGGACAGAATCTAGTGGGGTATGCAGTAGTTTCTGATACAGAGATTTTAGAAGCAAAGTCTTTACCACACAACTTATCTGCACAAGCAGCAGAATTGATTGCCTTGACAAGGGCATGTACCCTAGCAAAAGGTAAGAAAGTGAATATTTTTACTGACAGCCAGTATGCTTTTTCTACTGTACATGATTTTGAGCAACAGTGGAAAAATAGAGGAATGATAACATCTACTGGTAAACCAATTAATCATGCACAGTTTATTTTAGATTTATTAGACTCTATTCAGTTACCTCAAAAAGTAGCTATTTGCAAATGCGTAGCTCATACCAAGCAATAGGATAGAATTTCAAAAGGTAATGCGAGGGCTGATACAGCTGTAAAACAGGCAGCTTCAGCTTCAGAAGTTTGTCTTTTGAGTGAGGAATTACAACCTTCTGAAATTTTAGATTTAGAAATGTTAAAAACAATGCAGACACTTACTACAAATGTAGAAAAACAAAAGTGGATAAAACGAGGAGCAATCCTTGAGAATAGAAACCAATTTTACCATCTAACTTGTTTAGATATGCAGCTTTGTTGAGCCATGGGCAGAGCCATGTCTCAACAGGGGGGATGGTACAGTTAGTGAATCGAGTGTTTACGACGTATGGATTTACTAATTATACAAATTTTTTTTGTGCAGCATGCCATGTTTGTAACAAGCATCATGCACAAGGGGCACTGAAGCCTAAGCAAGGGAGTTTCCCTACACCACCATATCCGTTTCATACTATTTGTATGGATTTTATAGAACTGAACAAATGTGAAAATAAAAAGTACGGTCTTGTCATTATAGATATGTTTTCCAAATGGGTGGAAGCATTTTCAACTAAAAATCCAGATGCAGCTACTGTTGCAAAGGTCCTTGTTAAAGAAATTATACCCAGATTTGGCATACCGGAAAAGATTTATAGTGACAATGGTACACATTTTGTAAACCAAACAATACAACAACTTAGTCACTACTTCGGGATATCATTGAAAAACCACTGTGCGTATTACCCCCAATCTGCAGGATTAGTAGAGAGGCACAATGGGGTGTTGAAGAATAAGCTTAGGAAGTTGATTAGTGAGACACAAAAGAACTGGGTGCACTGTTTACCTCTAGCTCTGTTGAGCATGAGAACTGTTCCAAATGCAAAGGGATTAACTCCTTTTGAAATTTTGTTTGGGAGGGCATATTATACACCTCAGTGGAAACCTCTCATGTCTGCAGAGCAGGAGGCTGACAGTTCACTTGCAGGGTATATGAGGCGATTTTTGAATAACAAACTTTTGCAGTTAAATTCTGTTTCAGATAAAGAGCAACCAAAATTGGAAGCAGCAGTAGCCCCAGGCACCTGGGTTTGGGTGAAGATTGTGAAGAAAAAGAACTGGAGTTCTCCGAAGTGGGAAGGGCCGTACCAGGTACCACTGTCGACACCCACTGCAGTCAAGATCGCGGAGCAAGCATCCTGGATTCATTTAACACAGTGTAAATTGGTTAAGAACTTATAACTGGACAAAAACCTTGTTACTGTTGTACAACGAGAACAAAATGGCCAGGTATAGAGTGAATAGAGACATTGAGCAACCTCAGAAAACTTGCATGATTATTTTGATAGCTATGCTAATTACATTGTTCTTTTTGTTGTGGCCTTTCCTTTTTCCTGCCACAAGAGTTGAACTGATTAAACGTGATGGGCCAAACATAGACTGGCATCCGAACTCTAACACTTATCAGGCGATTACACGTGTGTATGCTGAGACTTTTAATGTTTCGAACTGCTGGGTCTGCACAGCCATACCAACAGCATACGGGGGGGTTATTAATGACTGCTATCCCCCTGGGTCTACTTCACATGGTCGACAATTCATTTGATCGACTTTTATTTGGTCGACAATTCATTTGATCGATAAGCAGTTTTATGTGGGCCCCCACACCCCCCCTAACTATATATATCAACTCCAGGGTCGCACAACATTGGGGAGGGGGGCAAATCTGCCTGTCGATCAAATGAATTGTCGACCAAATAAAAGTCGATCAAATAAATTGTCGACCATCTCAGGTAGACCCATCCCCCTAGGGGTCAATGAGACCTGGGAAAATCTGTTTTTTGACACTGTAGCTATTAAAGCATATGATAAGGTAGCACTGTATTTGCCTGTGACACAAAAGGGAATTGTATGTTTTTACAAAAATGATACCATACAGGTGGGTTGGCGCACGTGTAATGTGACCATACAATATAAATGTTATACAAAAGCAAACGATTTAGGTGGATCTTGTAGTACAGATTATAACTCGTTTCTTGAATCTATGCATAAGACTCTTGATCAGGTACAATGTAATCCTGTACTTTTTAAACAGTTATCTGTGATAGATAGGAAAATGTTTCATGCAGGGCAGTCATTTCGTAACAAAGCAACCACTAAGGTAGAGGACTGTTATTTTGTGTGTGGTAAAAAGGCATATAAATGGTTACCTGAGAATTGGTCTGGCAGTTGTTTTTTGGGATACCTGGCCCCGGCAATACGACACACTGCAGTCTTACCTCAGGGAAATATTCGAAATACCCGAGATGTAACCAAAAAGACTGTTAAAAAACCTGAGAATCCAGTGGGACAGATCAAGGCAGGCTGGAAAGACCATCATAGTGTGGGAACCAAACTTACACACATGGACTTGAGTGACACTGTCATATCGTGGGCAGGCATATTACCTGCATATGGCGCAGTTAAATCAATTTGGGAGCTGCGAAAACTGTCTAAACTTCTCGAAGTGATGAGTAATGCAACTTTTTCTGCTCTTGAACTGATAACTGATGAACTGAATGCAATGAGAACTGTAGTGCTCCAGAACAGAATGGCTCTTGACTTCACCCTAGCGGTGAGGGGTGGGACGTGTGCTTTAATCAAAGAAGAATGCTGTGCATTTATTCCAGATCATCAGCACGAGATTAATGATCATCTTGAGGTAGTTCAGCAAGTGTCGGCCATGACCAAACCAGGCCGAAACCCTCTGATGGACTTTTTCCAGAATTTGTTTGTGGGGTGGGGTTCCATCCTAATGAACATTTTGATTGCCATTGGGGTGGGATTACTCCTAATAGGAGTTTGTGTTTGTTGTGGAATCCCTTGCATGAAGAAATTAATTAAAGAATTTATAGACATATCAGTTTCTGGGACTATGTATCAGAGTACTGAATTTGAAGAGCTGCTAGAATGTGAAACACTTTCATAAAGTTTAAACTGAATGACTTTCTTAACTGCAAATCCTGATTGGAAGAGGTTAAGAAAAAAAGCAAACTGTTTATTCTTTTTGAAAATAGAATTAAAAAGTATTAACAGGGGGGAAATGTTAGAAAAATATGTATTAATGTGTGTATGCTTAATGCTAATTAGTAGTTAAAAGAGTTAACATGTTTTTCATTCTATTTTATATGCACTGTTTTATATACAAATTGAGTTTCATATGAGAACTGAAAAAGATGCTTTTTGAAACTGCAGTATGCTTTCTGAAACTTGCAAGATGCCTTCTGACCTAGTAATTGCTAGCACAGCAATATTCATGTTTATGCCTTTTGGAAATGTACTTGAGAAGCAGGTGCTTATCTGCTAGGTCAGGAACGAATGAATGAACAATGCTATATTCTGTAAATGTAATGATTCTAAACAATCAGCTCTGTTCGAAGTATGAGAACATGTACAGCTGCAGAAGCTTAGAGATAAAGTAGACAAAGGATTATTAGAGAAATGAACTGATAGCTTTGTGCTTGAATTAGCCATAGTACCTTGAATGGTAACATAACATGTATCTAACTGGTGGTAACCAAGGCCACGTTGTTTTCCTTAGGAAGTTTCTCACAAAAATTGATAAATCAGCAGAAATTCATGAGAATGGTGGTCAACAAGTGATGATGAAAAGACTTGTAACTTGCTACGTCAGCTTGGTACGCAATGTCTTATTAGAAAGTGTATAAAAATGAAAGCATTTCCTATTTCTAGTTAGACAAACTCTGTAATAGCACGTTTTTGTCTCCTTGCTGCAAGATTAAAGTACCTTAACCTGAACCTACCATGTTTTGGTCATTTTTAAAGTATATTTTTCCTTTGACACCCCCCAGCCATAGTCAAGCTAAAAAACTTCTCAAAAGCTGACAACCTCCTATGCAAGGGTATCAGTAGCTTCACATCACTGCCCCCCCCCCACAGAGGATGCTGACAACTATGCTGAACAGTATGCCAATGCAGTATACAAGCACCTGTACAACTGCATGGACTCAGCCATACCCAACAGAACTAAAACCTGCTCCTCAAGGAAAAACAGACCTGTTTGGTGGACATCCTCTATCAACAGGCTTTACAACAAAAGGAAGAAACTGTTGCCCAAGGGTAAAAAGGAACAAATTCCAAATTGGAAAAGCTCCCTCCTTAGCTTCAACAAGCAAATTAGATCACTAGTGAAAACCTCCAAAGCCAAATTATGAATTGAAACTAGCCTCCGAAACAAAGGGAAAACACAAAGCCTTCATCAGGAATCTCCATGGCAAAGCCCAGGTTTATTCGGAATTAGTACTTAACAGTATCGCTTACACTGATCCTGTTGACTTAGCCAACCTGCTAGCAGATAGGTTTGGTGCAAACTGCACCCCCCCCCATCCCCCCAAAGCCCTTTTGACATTCCCGGCACTTATCCTTTACCTCACATCACAGTAAATCAAGTGTTAAAGCCTTATCCAAGGCAAAGAACACAGCTTCCATGGGCCCTGATAGTATCCCAGGCTGTATTCTGCACCATCTCCAGCAAGAACTGGCTTTGCCATTGAGCACCCTATTCAACCACAGCCTAAGTACAGGCTTCATTCTAGCAGAGGAGAGAACTACCATTGTCATCTCCTTGCACAAAGGTGGTGACACTACTGACCCTGGAAACTATCGCTCCATTAGCTTGACAAGTCAGATCTGTAAAGCCATGGAGCGTATTATTATGGATCTCATAAACAAGAACATAGGCAATCTCCAAGCACGTGACCTCACCCAGTTCGGATTCGTTAAGGGCAGATCTTGCCTGTTGAACCTGGTTGACTTCTTTGAGACTGTCACAAAGGCCCTGGATGAGGGAAAGTCAGTACATACAACTTACCTTGACTTGGCCAAGGCCTTTGACACAATACCCCACTCAGGCATCATTGAAAAGCTAAATCCCTATCTCATCAGGTGGGTGGCCAACTGGCTCACTAACAGGACCCTCAAGGTCAAAATAGGTACCTCCACCTACGATAGATCTGTCACTAGTGGAGTTCCCCAGTGATCTGTCCTGGACCCCCTACTGTTTGGCCTCTACTTCTCAGAGGTCCAGGCAAAGACAAATGGTCTGTGGCTGACCAAGTTTGCGGACAACTGTAAGTTGGGTTTTATCATTGACTTTCCAAATGATGTTAACATAGTGTAAGAGGGTCTCAAAGCAACTAATAACTGGTACCAAAGTCACGGCCTCAAGCCAAATGCAAAAAATGTATCATCATACCATTCAGCAAAAACATGACCCCTACTGATTACCACATCAATGTTAACCTCCTAAGCATACAACCTGTGGTGAGAGACCTGGGTACTCAGGTTGATAACAATCTCACATTCGACCATCATGTAGCGGCAATGGTCAGAAAAGCCTTTTACTTGGTTCATCTCATAAGTAAAGGGATTGCATCCAGAAAAAAGGAGGTCATCACCTCTCTGTACACCCTCCTCATTAGACCAATAATTGAATATAATGCCCCATTTAGTATGTACCTCTCCAAAGATCTGCACCAACTGGAAAGGCCACAGAAATACCTCACAAAGAGAACACATGGCCTCCAACACCTATCCTATGTGGACAGGCTCAAATCACTATCACTCTACTCGGTATCGCACAGATTGCCCAGAGGTGATCTGTGTCTCACCTACAAGGCAATCTCAGACCCTGGCCTACCAGAGATTCTCCATATCTGTAAGTCTAACTCCTCACACATTACCCACTCGAAAGACCTGAATCTAATATGTAACTTCAACAAAACCTGCTGGAGAGACAGGTTTGTCTCCCAGAGGCTGCCCTGTCTCTGGAATCAACTTCCCATAAACATCAAACAGAGTACCTCACTGACCCAATTCAAGCACAACCTTGATGAGTGGATGGGAAACTACAAATTTGTCCTAGGGATTCCACCTGTGTCTCTCACTGACAGGGGCAACATGTGCTGGCTAAGGTTTCTTTTTGGGGATAATGTCATGGCGAGGCTTGTAAGGGCCCCAGGGCCATTAGCCTAGTAACTTCCTGTGATCCTATGACTAACATGGATGTTATGCCTTTAGATAGTAGTTGGGATAAATAGAAAAAAATTATTATCACTGCTGCTACTTGGTGGTAAGTGGGGAGGGAAATAGAGACCCTGGGTCGAAGACATATGACGTTATCATTTGTGAGAGAAGTACTGGCTATACTGCATATCTCTCAACTGTCTATAATTTTGCAGAATGTCCATAGTTTTGCTTCGTATTTTTTCCCTGTGCCCCATAACTTTTTTCTTATTTCCCAGTAAGTCACAGAGAATTACATTCTGTCAGTAGTGCCAAACATTGCAGTTTCATACTTCTTAATGCTCATAAAATGCATGTGGATGTATATTCTGTTTTCTATTATTTTGTTTTTTATCTGAGATAAAGTACTATTTGAAAAATTGCCCCTTATTTGGGGCCTTTATCCTCATTTGTTTTTGATTTTGTCCAGAATTCTTGTGCAAACAAGCTGAGAGGTATGCTACACTGTACTTTGAAGAAGAGAGTTGTCTACCAAATGTGACAATAGTACACTTTTTTACATTTATTTGTATCTGTTTTTCATACACTGTTTTACAATGAAGGTTAGTTCCTGCTGTAATGAATGGATATCAGAGGGAGATTTGACAATAACATCTAGTTAGCAATGTTCTGCCAACATAACTAACCAAAGGTTCTGATTCCCAGCCTTGAGATCAGAGAAGTAGATGTAGGTGCAAAATATATCCAGGGCAGAAAAAATAAATAAATAGATAAGTCTGGGCAGCTGCGGTGGTGCACTGGTTAGCTTTGCCACCTCACAGCAAGAGGTTCTCCAGTTCAAATCTTGGCTGGGGTGCCTTCTGTGTGGAGTCTGAATGTCTTTTCTGCAGTCTTGTGGGTTTCCTCCAGGTGATCCACTTTCCTCCCACCTCCAAAAGACATACTGCAGGTGAATTGGACACTCTAAATTGGCCCTAGGTGTGACTGTGTGCATGTGTGTGCCTTCTGTAGAAGGCTGGGCACCAGACTGGCAACTCAACACTGTAAAACTCCACTGCCATTTGTTTTCTGGACCATTGTTATGCTGTGGTGACCCCTAATGGGAAAAGCTAAAGGGAGAAAAACATAAAACTGAAAGAACTTATCTCAATGTGCACAGAGCCTCGATAAGAAAATGAAAAAGCAATGGGGTCTTACCATGCTGTTATGAAGTAATGACAGTTAGAAAAATGAGTAAGAATCCCCCTGTATGCCATTAAAATTGTGTTGATTAGTTATCTCATTTGCCACTGCCAAATAAGGAAACAATTCTAAACAGATCTCAGAAACAAGCTGACTTGTCCTAATGCAAAAGGAAGAGGTATAAAAACAGTGTCAGATAAACTTGATGACTGCCTCAGTGTGGTAAAACTTTTGAGACAACAAATAATTTATCAATAAACAAAATAACTGATACAGATACATAACTACTTGTCCACACATTGCACGTATTTCAGATTCTCCATAGGTCTGCTCCATGTGATATGGCCAAATAGTTTACTTGTGTTAGTTTCTTCAAAGCCCTTCTCTATTTAGTGAAAGTCTGAGTAAATACTTTGGGCTGTGAGCTAAATCAGAGTGAGATGAACAAAATGCCCCATGAGTTTCATGCAATTAGTCGCTTATGTTCATTCAACGAAGTCTAGCACACCTTGTACTGACTATTGATGTAGCAGCAGCAGTTTAGAAGCCTTGTGTCCCAAGAGATGTAAAAGATTCATACTGCTTACTGAAAATTGATCCCTTTAATGTGACATTTGGTACTTTAGGCAACGTGCTGTACTATCAAACTGAAGTTACAATGCCAGCATTTATGTGGATGTGCATCTTTAATAATGCCAGATGTATGTGTGCTGTTTATTTGACACTGAACAAAACACAGAAAAAACATTCCAAGCTGTTCTTTCAGGGAGGCAGGCACCCTTTCATCCTGTTTGCTTGTCACATCAAAGCCAACTACTGCAGTTGGCCTTTAGCTATGCACATTTGGCATGCCTTTAGTCTCTAACTATAACCTTTTTAACTCCATGCATACCTTTCAACTGTCCACATTTTCACAGAATGTCCAGATTTTTGGTCTGTTCCCCATAAAATTTGTGGTTTTCTGGCAACTCTTGGAGCACTGAGTTCACTAAATCATGACATACATTTGAGTTTCAGACTATACATATCCTTCAGAAAATGCATGCCAACACAAATCCTGTTATTTTAGCAACCCTCTAAGTTCATAAGAGCAATATTTAAAATCTGTTCTGTTTTTGGTCCTTTGTCCCACGTGTTATTTCATGTTTTGTCTAGAGGTTCAGAGGTATGTTCCCATGGATGGTAGTCTTCATTCCGTAGCACAGTGTTATGGATACATCACAGCCTGAAAATAAGCTTTAACATATTCTCTGCTGCAGCTGGATGTAAACCTATAGCCTTCACCAAACAATTAGTTTGGCATAGGCTTCCTGCATTCACTACTGCTACATCAATCTTTCTTAACACATCAACCTGTTACTAGCTATCTCTTCTTATATTCATTATAGCTAGCAAAATCATTAGACTTCATATATTACATTTCCATATCTCTGCCCTGGTGTAAGCCTTCAGTTCTTGTTTCACATGGGTATAAACAAAATCTACATCCCCCCACCCTACAGTCCCCAGCACTGGACCTTTGTCTACATAATGCAGTTATGTTTCTGTTTCACATTTATCTTTGCACAATGTGTAACTCAGTGTGTCTGGTTAGAAGAAGAGGCATGCTTTTTACTGATAGGAAAACTATTCAGTGCCGTAATGTAAAAAGAGTCGAACCACCATTTTACTGGATCATAACACAAAATGTGAAATGAATGCTGGCATTAACCATTTACTGTGTTCATACTCATGTTTTTCTTTCTGAAAGTTATCAAATCCATTAATGCCAGTCTTCAACTTTCTTGTGGTGTCTGTACTTTTAGCAGCATAACCTTTTCTAACCATTTTAGGTATGTGTTATATCTGCTTAAGGAATGGAAACTGATTAATTTCAAATGACTATCATTTGGCTCTTGTCCTCTCCATTTTCTTAAAAACAGCACAAACTTTCTGACTGCAGTCTGTTTTATACAGAGCCAGGAGCTTTCGGGAACAAGAAGAACCTATGGTAACCTGATATACTTTGTTACTTACTTAGGCAGTTAACTAAAAGTTAACTGTCAAACTAAATAACCCAGTAGACAGTTAACTAAATGTTTTAGAGACGGTGTTCCTAGGAGCTAAAATCTAGTCCTCCTCGATGGATCCTATGACCAGGTTTATTCTTTTCACTGGTCTGCACCGAGCATCTTTTTTCAGGAAGTTTCCACGATACAAGATGTATTTGCACCTTTAATGATGCATGCCAATATTTTTCATTACCTGCTGCCTAGTACCTTTCTCCTGCTTACACAATTCAGATTTCAGTCCATGGTATTGCTAGTAAATATTCTTATGTTTTCATGGCTTTGTGTTGCAATCTGAAGTTTATCCAAATCTTCAGGGTGGTGATAGAGGCCAGCTCCATGCCCAAAGAGATTGCCTGAGTTTAGGTACCTGGAACTTTCATCAGAAGAATAGCTGAAGGCTGAGTCTTTCCATAGGTGAGATCTTATTTTGCAATGCCTCTGACACTTTGAAGGTGCAGAATTTTTTTATTTTATTTTATTTATTTTACATTTGTTTAGCGGGATAGTCTGACTGGATATGTGTCCATTTTCAGCAAAGGCCCGGGGAGAAAGGCTCCACATAGTCAAACATACAAAAGGTTACACAAGAAGTTAGAAAACAATTAGAATATATAAAAAAAGTGGTTATATACCTTATGTACATTGGTTTAGAAGTGTTCCCTAGTAGGGACTCACAGTTCTCATGGACAAACATACAAAGTTATACAAGAAGTTAGAAAACAATTAAAATATATAAAAACAAAGTGGTAATATATCTTATGTACATTGGTTTAGTAATGTTCCCTAGTAGGGACTCACAGTTCTCATGGACAAACACAATTACAAGTAAGATTGTAACTCACAGTTAGTCCGTAGTAGGGACTCACAGTTCTCATGGACAGACACAATTACAAGTAAGATTGGATACATAGCATGTTGATGTAGTTAGATGTTATGATAATTACTGATTATGCTATGATAATTACTGATTATGCTATTGTTTTATAACTTAATCTGAGTTGGTACATGGGCATAGCCAGTTCAATTTGAGATACTGTTTGAGGTTTTTTTTTAAGAGACTTTTGGAGGATTGTAGGGTTATATAGTTTGGCAAGGCATTCCAGGTTTTGCCAACAAATTTGGTGAACAGGGATTCACCAGCTGAGTTATTAGCTTTGTGGGTTTGGACCAGTAATTTGTCGGCTGACCGTAGGGATCTCAGGTTGCTATATGGCTTAATAATATTTGTAAGAGAGGGGGTATCTTTAGGGTGGTACAGAACTTTGTGCACTATTAAGAGTTGATTGAATTGAATTAAGTTGGGCAGTTCTAGCCATTCTAGTTGTTTCAGGTTCTGGCAGTGATGGGTTCTATAGGTGGAGCCAGTGGTAAATTTGGCAATATGATTGTAGGTATGAGATAGCTTACTTAGTTCAGTTTATTGAGGTTTGAGAGTACAGGTGAGGCATATAAAAGAGTAGAGAGTAGGTGTGATCGGGCAATTTTAGTCCTAGCCAGTGGGGTTAAGAGTGTCTTGTTTCTATACAGTGATCCAAGCTTCTTATTGATGGTCTGTATGGTTTTGTTGGCCTGTAGGTCAAATTTGAGATTATTGTTTATGATAACCCCTAGAAGTTTAGTGTGTTGATCTGGGGAGATAGTGGTGCCATTGTTAGACATGACAGAGAATGAAAGTGTGGCAGATCTACTAGTGGGGTTGAAGAGTAGTTTAGTTTTATTGGGGTTCAGTAGTAGGCATTGGTTGGTGAGCCAGTTCTCAATAGTGTTAAATGTATTTTGGGTATTTTGGGTTAAGATTTGTAGTCCGGATGGGGAGGTGGCTGAACAGATGAGAGTGGAATCATCTGCATATTGAATACAGGTAGCTTTAGGGATAGCAGTGTTTAGATTATTGATAAAAATAGAGAAGAGTAGTGGGCCTAGCATGGAGCTTTGAGGGACACCAAGTATGAGAGGCAGCTGACTGGAGAGTTTGCCCTGCCATAGTATCGCCTGTTGTCTACCAGTTAGGTAGGACTGGAACTACTGGATAATGTGCGTGTTGAGGGAAATGGATTTTAGAGAAAGAATGAGAAGTTCATGGTTGACCATGTCAAAGGCTTTTGATAGGTCAAGGAATAGGGCAGAGGTTAGTCTATTGTCATTTCTGTTATTGTTTATGGCATTAGTAAAGGAAAGGAGGGCTGAGGTGGTGCTGTGGTATGGCTTGAAGCCATGCTGGGAGTTGGATAGTAAGTTATTCTGTGTAAGGTATTGCATTAGTTGTTTGTGTATACATTTCTGCATTATTTTGGCTAGTGGGGAAAGAATAGCAATGGGTCTATAGTTGGACATATCTATTCAGCTACCACCTTTATGGAGTGGTATGACGTGGGATATTTTCCAGAGGGAGGGGATAGCATTTTCAGATAAGGTTCTGTTGATAAGGATAGATATGGGATATGCAATGGCATCTGCAGCTATTTGTAGGCACTCTGCAGGGAGCAGGTCAGCAATGAGGGTGGTAGGTTTTAGTTTTTTTAGGAGAAGTTTGATAAAACTAGTGGATATTGATTGGAGGCTAAATTTTGGGTGATTTGTGGATAAATTAGGCGTGTGGTTTAAGTTTGTGGAGGTTAGGTGATTTGCTAGGGATTGGATTGTTTCGGTGAAAAAGTTATTATAAGCGCTAGCTATGGTCTCTGGGGAACTATGGATATGGTTAGCCGGGGTTGGGATGGTAGAATGTCCTGGATGAAGTAGTTGATTTAAGCCTGCCCAGAACTTTTGGGGGCTGTTTTGGTATTTTTGTAGGAGATTATGGTAGAAGCTTTTTTATCCAGTAAAATATTTTTTTGTGTCATTCCTGAGTTGACGATATTTTAGATGGTCAAGTGGGGCTTTGGTTGTTCTCCAGCTGGCCCAGGCTCTGTTTCTAGCTTTGATTTTAGATTTGGTCTCTTTTGTGAGCCATGGTGCTGTGTTTGATCTAGATTTTATTGTATGTGCTAGAGCATGGGAATCAGGGATACTTAGGAATTTAGTGTTAAAGTGAGCTGCAGCCTCTTCTAATGGCAGATTTTTTAGTTTTGACCAGTCAGCTGTTTGTAGTTCATTTAGGAATATTGCAGTGTCAAGGTTTTTTCTGTTTCTCATTGTTTTATATTTGGTCTGGTGAGAGTTTCCTACCTTATGTTTTATGATATAGGTTAGAAAATGGTCGCTAAGGTTGTCAAAGAGAGTGCCAGCAGTATACAGTTGGGGTTGGTTGTTAACTAGGATCCAGTCCAGGATACTTTCCCTGTTGGTTTGTTTATCCTAGTGGGAGAGGTTATGGTCTGTTTAAACCCAGATAAGTTTATAGTAGTGAGGGGGGGGGGGTTCAGAGTAGCAGGGGTGCCAGTCGGTGTTAAAGTCACTAAGAACTATGGTTTCTTGGGGATAAGTAGTGGATAACCAGTACAGGATATCCTCTAGGGTATTTAAGTTGTTGCCTGGTGGAATATATTCACAGACTATGTTTAAACATGTGTACTGATTAATCTGTAATTTGGTTATGAGGAGTTCAGCATTGTTGAATTGAGGTGGTTGAATGGTGTCTCTATTAAGAGTTAGAGTGTTTTGTAAAGGACTGCTATCCCACCTCCTTTCTTAGTAGCACAGTCTAACAGTATAACAGTATATTATGTCCTGGGGATAGTATTTCATTGTCAGTATTACTAGGTTTTAGCCAGGTTTCCGTAAGACACATAATGTCTGGGGAGTGGGCTGCTAGGAGGGTGTGTAGGTTGGGAATCATATTGTTAATACTTCTAATATTTAGGCAAAATGCCAGGAGGGAACTAGTGGGAGTAAAAAGGAGTAGCTTGACTGTGGGGGTTGTGGTGGGGAGTGGAGGTTATTGGGTTTGGGTAGGCCAGGGTTGGGATGAATATCCCCATGTGTTATAAGGTTATAGTGACAGGATATTATAAGCTTTAGGAGTTTGTTTATTAGTTTTATATAGTCTTTGTCTTTAGGATTGTGTTTTGTGGTTTTACAGGGGTGATATATTATTGAGGGTCGTATATTTGGTTTTCTGGGGATGGCACAGTGTTTGGTGTTGTGTGTGTAGTCATGGGTGTCTAACCTTGTGGGTAGTAAATACCATGGTCAGATATTTGAATACCATGGTCAAATATTTGTTCGTAGGCAGTAAGATGGTAAAATAGAAACAGTATAGGCATTAGGGTAATTAGTATTTTTTTACTTATTTGCATTTTGTTAGGGGGGGTGGGCCAAATTTGATGGTTGATTGTGCTAACAGGGTGTGGAAGAATGGAAGAGAAAAAAATGGGTGTGGGAGGAGGGCTGTTCAATGATAGGATCTTAGTATGAGGGGAGTGGCTGAGCATAGTTTAAATGCAGGAGTAGTGGGGACAGGTGGGAATTGGGACAGGGAGTGGGACTAACACTGACTCCAAGTATTTCCCTGAGCTTATGGTATGTTAAGGTAACGTTTTGGCTGTATTTAGATTTGTTTCTTTTTACACCAACTTTTTAAGCTATTTTTAACCTATAGGTTATACACTTGCAGGATAAATTAATAGCTGCAGGGAATAATTTTCTGGGCTATGTGAAGAAGTGCAAGGTGAAATTACTGTTGTAGCAGTTTAACCTGTTTGAGAATAAATGGGGGTGGGGGAAGAGAGAAGGCAGTAGGAGTGGTTAGAGGGGGACCTTGATTGATTCATGACACCACACCAGCGGTAAGTTTAATGTAAGGGCCTAAAACCTGCACTCAGCACTTAATGTTATTTATGTTTAGAATCCCCCTGTTAGTAGAACATGATTCTGTTCCAGTCCTTATTTCTAAATAGGATTTTGGGCCTTGGAATAGAACAGCCCTGACTCACATTCTGAGGCATGCACCCAAATGTGTTTATCATACCTATCTTCCATTTGATCAAGCCAGGCCAGGGGCTATCTAACATGACCATGGAGAAAAGCCCCTTGAGTCACCCAAGTATGGATCAGGAATACCCAGACTACTACAATCACTCCCCCCAGGTCCAGCTGGCTTCACTGGCACTAGCTGAGAGAAGACATGTGAGCATATGCGAGAATGTATAGCTGAAGTAAGAAAACAGTAATTTGATTATTTAGGATAAATAGAGCCATGGGTGTGAAATTTTACCCTTAACAACATTTATTTCAGCCTGCATTTTCCTCTTCTTCACATATCACCCTTTGGTGCAGGCCCTGGTCAGTCTATATCCTCTGCATGCCAGTCATGCATTCATGGTGTGGAAGGCATAATGTGAGTGTCTGCTTATTGTTATTGTTTGAGTGTTTGAGTCTTTTTCCCCTCGTCAGCTCTCCAGAACATCAGATGAGCCCTTTAGTCCTTGAGATGCAGTACATGAAGTCTTGCATAGCTGCTGCCTTAAACTGGTCATAGGGTTGGGATATAGTACCAGAAGTTCTCCCCAGACAACCCCTGCAGTCACCTTTGGAAAATGCTATCTTAGAATCTGTGTGGTATCCTTATTGTGCTATTATGGCTTTCAGGAGGGCTAATGTCTAGTAATAACCCACAGCAGACTGGAGTGATGCTTTGTCTAAGCAAGGCAAAACTAACTTCTGAGTGATCTCTGTGGTAGTTCAAGTGAGACAGAGGTCTTATAAGAAAGTGTATTCCTCTACCATACCAGGGCTTATGACACTCATCTACACATGCTTTCACTTGAGAGTCTAGTGCCTTCTGTTCAAGTCAGTACTGAGAGTGCTTGAGGTCCTCCTTAAGTCTAAGATTTTTAAGGACTTTTTGCTGACTCTGTTTATAAAGCTACGCAGGAAGGCCCCCTGCTGGCCTTCTATCTTGAATGAGGATGGTTCCATGGAAAGGCATCAGACTGTGTTATGCACCTGTGCATAAAGGTAGAAGTAAAGGACTGGACTCAGAAACACTGAGGTACATGGGACTTCTGGAACAATGTCCCACTGTATTTCAGTAGGATTTCTCTTTGATACACTCTAATTTTCTGCCTGGGCATCACCTTTGCTTGTGTTGACTGCCATCTTAGACATCTGCCTTTATCCATATTTATGCAAATAGTGGCCACAGTGCCAGAAACCTGGAAAGAGAGAGTCCCTTGAGTGACTCATTGTGGAGTAACTGGTAGTGGGTCCCAAACTGAAATTCATTGGTAGAGGTGTTTTCTTGAGGGAAACATTCTACTTTATCTCCAGTTGCAGTCCACTGGGATGGCTATGCATGCTTGTTTTGTCTGTTGGAGCTCCCAAGCATAGGATGCCCATTTTAAACAGTGAGCATCTGCTCCCCATGCTTATTTTCTTTCTTTGTGGTTGCCCAGTGTCATCAGTAATTGTCAGCGTATGCATGGATGTTGCCCAGACTGCTTTATGGTCTGGACTGCCTTTGCTGCATGCTCCATAAATGTCCATGGAATTCCTGTATTAACAGTTAGCTGCTGCCTTTGATGAGGCTGGTGATAGCTCTCCAGATGTTTATACCCTCAATGCAAAGATATAAGTTGAGCTCAGATTGTAATGGGGCCTCCAGTAAAAAGAGGATGCATTTTCACAGCTGTGATTCCCATTCATTTTGCCAAATGTTAGTTGCTGAAGTTGGGGGTGAATAAGTTAACCTTCCTTTAGTTTATTTACATCCATGTTTTGGGACTCAGACCCTTCTGGCTACAAAGTTGCTGCGATTCTCATGCATTGGCTTTAGAGGTGGTCTTTAATGCATTTTCATTTGGGAGTGTGATGCCCACCACTGCTACCAATATGTGATGGCCACTACTGTGTGATGCCCCCGCACTGGGCCAGTAATCAAGGAGTCTGAATCCTCACCACTGACACTGGAAAGAGATGTGTACTTGGAATACAAACAGATACACTCAGTATTCCCAGATGCAAACCTCTCTGCATCAAGAACAGCTTCCCTTAAGAGCACACAGGGAACACACTCAGCCCAGGGTCTGGATGTCTATATACATCTGTGTCCCTCCAGGTCCCCAGTAAGACTCCCCACTGGTACAGCTGTATGGTTAGGTCCTCAGCCGAGTGTCCAAGCCAAGTCCTCCAGCACCCTGTCTGTGAATCCAGTCCTTTGTGTCCCTGCCATACACATACACTCTGTGAGATTTAATTTTCACACACACACACACACACACACACACACACACACACACACACACACACACACACACACACATGCACGCACACACACGCACACACACACACACACACACACACACACACACACACACACACACACACACACACACACCTGGGAAAGGCTGGCACAGATTATCTGCTCTACCAGCTTTGCACAGACTATAAGGTAGTTATCACTTCCACCAGACACTCCACAATCAGCTACTCTAAGGCCCTTAACAAAGGGTGTCCAATTATACTGTGTAATATTAATACTAATACAAATGGTAGTAGCTGAGCAAGATGGCTAGGCCTTCTGGAGTTGCACACACAAAGTCACTAAATAAATATAAGACTCTCAAAGGTTATATAATTTGTACAAGGACCAGCCACAATACAAGTTTAAATATATTTAATACCAAATAATAAAAGAGCATGAAAATACTGAATATATATTCACAGTATACCACAGAGTTCAGATCAAAGGAAATATTGAAAAGAAAATTGATGGATAAACTCAGACAAATAACGAAAAACAATATCCAAACTAAGCTTAACTATATTCCTGACAAACCTAAAAGAATTACTGATCCCTAGTTAAGTTATTTACTAGTACAAGGCAAGATGCTGTTGGTGAGGGACTTTCTAGTCAGGTTCCCTAAAAAAGAATACTCAGTACTCTGAGATTTCTTTTTGTAATATCTAAAATATAATTTCCAAGAGGGCTGGCAGAATGACCTCATCTGGTCACCTGACTCTAAGTTCTCACAGAATTCCCCTTTGAAACTGAGACAGGAATTTAGCATAGATGGCTACAATACATATCTCAATGTTTATGACAGTGCCTGAGGCTTCCCCTCTTTTTACTGAGCTAATAAACAAAGGCTTTTCCCTGACCTAGTGTTGCCAGTCTTATTTAGCACTGTTGAGTGCCATTTTAATGGTTTAACAGCTCACTTACAGTTCCCGTACCTTTCTTAAAGCAAGCTTGCCGATTAACTGTTGCTGTCCTGGTATCCTCTATTAAAACATACACATTTAATTCAGCTACAGTAATACATGTACATTTCTCTTCATTTCAACAGAGTATACTGTTGATATATTTAAACACAACCACACCTCACATATATATATTTTCAGCACGAGCATCTGTACAAATCAGTTTGATATACAAATGATATACAGTTTTAATACATTTGTAACACAAGCATCTTGCATAAATCAGTTTGATATTCAAAGGACATATCTTTCTTTACAAAACTCCACCTGGCTATGCTGGCACTAGCACATATCATCACCACCCCCCCAAAGACTCAAGCTAGTTTTTCAAGTGATCCTTGAGAAACATGGCTTGAGAGAAATAAGCCTATCTGGGAATATGTTACCCCATTCCCTGCCTTGAGAGCCCATCTACATTGGCATTGCAGACCCTACTACAGTGATGTACCATCATGTCATATGCCTGCTTTCCTAAGCTCCACCTTAATAACTTGGCATTTTGCTGGATGGCTTTATGTATCCATGTTAAGGGATTGTGGTCTGTAACTACAGTGAATTTCCTTCCATACAGAAGAGACTGAAGTGTCTGAAGTTCCCATACTATGGCTATACATTCCTTTTCTACAGCTGCATAACATTCCTCCCTGGGTTGGAGTCTACAGCTGAGATATACTACTTGGGTGCTCTTCTCCCTCTGAGAAAACCTGGCTAAGTGCAGCCCCCAACCTCATGGTTTGAAGCATGCCCCTGCACAACAAATTATTTGCTGTAATCTGGACTGGCTAACACTGGGGATCCTCCCAAAGCTTGTTAAGCTTATGGAATGCCTGCTCACATGCTGGGGTCCACAATACCTTATCTGGCCTGCTTTTCCTTGCCAGGTATGTGAGGAGAGCAGCTATGGTACTATAATTGGGGACAAACTTTCTATAGTAACCCACTATCCTTAAGAATGCCCTCACCTGCTTTTTGGTAACAGGAGCAGGCCATGCCTGAATGGATTCCACTTTGGCAGGATCTGGCCTGATCCTACCACTCACCACTCAATGTCCTAGGTAGGAGACCTCTGCCATACTAACCTGACACTTACTGGGCTTAATGGTCAACCCTGTCCTCTGCAATCTGCCCAGCACCTCTCTGACATGTCAAAGGTGCTCTTGCCAGGAATTGCTGTAGATGTCAATATCATCCAGGTAAGCAAGGGCATAATCATCTGCTCCTGCTAGAATACAATCTACCAGCCTCTAGAAAGTCATTGGGGCATTTTTCATCCTAAAGGGCATCTATGTGAACTCATACAAGCCAAAAGGAGATACAAAGACTGACCTTTCTCTAGCGTTAGGAGTCAAGGGCACCTGCCAGTAGCTCTTGGCAAGATCAATAGTAGTCAGGTGGAAGGAAGCACCAGAAATTCATAGTCCAAAAAGAGCAATTTATTAAACCAACAATATTAATGCTTGTATAAACTCCACATACGTTTTCGTTCGTAAAAAAAATCATCAGAATAAGATTAACTTCCACATAATGATCCTAATAAACCCTAACAGGATATTACCTCACCAACAGAAAGTCACATTGCCTAATTAAAAAAATCACATTGCCTAATTTAAAAAATCACAATTAATAAATAGGTGGCAATAATATATAACCAAACTGGTCCTAGTAATACTAGCTAAATAAAAAACATCTTATATGAAAACACTATGGACATAAGCTGAAAGACAATTAATACCTAACCATTTACAAAATTAAACAACAATAAATATATATTAAAATCATGTATTACAATCAACATGTATATTAAAAAAATAAATAAATGTGTATATATTGTAAAATATATGTAAACCTGTAAAAATATGTAAAAATATATCATAGGTATAATAAAATACATTACAGTTTTGCAGCCCTAAGCTTAAGTAAAGGGGCCAATGAAATATTTTCATTTAATCCAGGAGGTTTAGCTGCATCTAAAGTAACTTGCCATAATTATTCTTTGTACTCTAAGGTACCTTAAGAGTATAAGGAATTATTATAGCAAATTACTTAGGGATGCAAAACTGTAATGTCTTTTATTATACCTATGATATATTTTTACATATTTTTACAGGTTTACATATATTTTACATTTCATTAAACAATTTATCCACATTTATTTATTTTTTTAATATACATGTTGATTGTAATACATGTTTTTAATGTATATATATTGTTGTTTAATTTTGTAAATGGTTAGGCATTAATTGCCTTTCAGCTTATGTCCATAGTGTTTTAATATAAGAAGTTTTTTATTTAGCTAGTATTACTAGGACCAGTTTGGTTATATATTATTGCCACCTATTTATTAATTGTGATTTTATTTTAATTAGGCAATGTGACCTTCTATTGGTGAGGTAATATCATGTTAGGGTTTATTAGGATCATTATGTGGGAGTTAATCTTATTCTGATGAAGTTTTTTTTACAAACGAAAACATATGTGGAGTTTATGCAAGCGTTAATATTGTTGGTTTAATAAATTGCTCTTTTTGGATTTTGACTACCTGGTGCTTCCTTCCACCTTTGTTCCATATAGTTATTTGTTGAATCCCCTCCAGTTTTTGGATCAATAGTAGTCAGATACTTAGCCTCACCCAGCTGCTCTAAGGCTTCATTTGTCCTAGGCATGGGGTAAGCATCTGACTCTGTGTGACTATTTAGTTTCCTGTAGTCCACAAAGAACCTTGTGCTGCCATTCTTCTTTGGTACTAGCACCATTCATTGGGGAGGCTCAGGGACTGCTGGACCCTTGGATTACTACCAGTTCCAACATCTCCTCCCTCAGAATATGTCTGGCTTGCTCAGGCACCCTATAAGGGGCCTGCTTTACAGGTCTTTGGGGCCCTGTATCCACATGGTGCTGCACCAGGTGGGTGCACACTGGTTTCCCAGTGAACATGTCCCCAGACTCCAGTAACACTGCTCGGATTTCTCAAACCTGGGTAGGGAATAGCTGCTGGGACATTGCTACCCCTTCCACTGAGGTGTCAGCTTGAGCCTCACTGAGGAGATCAGTCACCAGGTCCCTCTCAGAGTCCTCCTGCCACCCACTGCAAATACTCAGCACAAGGGCTTCCCTATAATGGTAAGGCTTTATCATGTCAACATGGTACAATTTGTGCCTCTGCCTTCTGCCTAGCAGTTCTACCAGGAAGTTAAAATCATTGACCTTCCTTAGCACTTTGAAGGGTCCCTCCCAAGCTGCCTGCAGCCTATAGTGTCTGACAGTAATGAACATCATTACTTGCTGTCCCACACCAAACTCTCTGGCTGGAGCATTCTTGTCATATTAGACTTTTTTTTGCTGTTGGGCTCCTGCCAGGTTCTGCTGGGGCAAGCCCATGAGTTCCATAAACCTTGTCCTGAAGTTTAGGACATATGCCACAACAGACTCTTTGTGGGATTCACACTCACCCTCCCACTCATCACAAATCAAATCTAAAGGTCTCTTTGCTATATACCAATACAGCAATTGTGAAAAACCTGTGGATTCCTGGGGTACCTCCCTCTATGGAAAGAATAGATGGGGCAAATATTTGTCCCACTCTCTCTTAAACTGGTCTGCAAATGCCCATAGCATGGGCTTTAGTGTAGAGTTTAACCTCTCCACAAGACCATTAGTCTGGAGGTGGTGGGGGTTATCTTTAGCTGCTTTGCCCCACAATGCTCTCACAGTCAAGCCAGCAGGTCTGACATGAAAATGGCACCTCTGTTAGTCAGTATTTCTCTTGGGAAACCTACGCTGCTGAAAATCTCTAGCAAAGCATTTGCCACCTTCTCTGCCTCGATGGAGGCTAGACCCACAGCCTCAGGGTATCTACTAGCATAATCTAGTACAACTAGGATATACTTCTTCCATTTTTAACTTGGGGTACTCAGAGCCACCACAATATCCATAACTGTCCTCTGAAATGGCTCCTCAATCACAGGAAAAGGCATCAAAAAGTGATCTTCTCTCCTGCCTTGCCTACTTTTTGTCCTTGCTCACAGGTCTTGCAGTACCTTGTTCCATCCCAACAATCTTAGGCCAAATAAATTCTGCATATTATGTCTGTTGGTACTCTTTATGCCCATATGACCTACAAAAGGAATGTCATGGGCTACGACTAGAAGTGCCAGACCATAGACTCTGGGCACTACCAACTGCTGTATTATCTCACCTTCTAGCCCTCCCTCAGGGGTCCACTCTCTACACAGTAACCCTTTGTACCCGTATACTGAATCCCATTTTCCTTTGAGAATCAGGTGCCACCCTAACTACCTCCCTCAAGCCTTGTAATGTAGGTTCTGAGAGATGAGCCTGTCTCAGCTCTCTCTTTGTAACTCTTCCCAATTCCCTTTCCACAGGAAGTCTAGTATCCTCTTACAGTAGTGCCTCACTGTCAGCCTGAGTACTACTCACCTCTGCCCTTGCAGTCAATCTGCCCAAGGGAACATCAGTACCCACCAGCAGCTGTAGCTCACCTTCACTCTCACTGCTATAGGGTAACTCCCTCCTGAAGTAGCCACATCAGCTGTCCTGGCTTCAGGTGTGTGGTCTGTCTGGGTCTCCCTTAGGCTACTAGACCCACATGCATCTCCAAGCCTGACTGCATGTCACTGTATGCACACAAGGTACTGCATTATCAAAATCATTCCCTTTCAAGACATCTGCAGGAATATCTTCAAAAACACCTACTTGCTTGCTTCCTTTTCCACCTTCCCAGTCAACGTGAAGCCTGGCCAAAGGCATTTGGCATGGGATCTTTCCTAAAGCTATGACTGGGGTGGACTACCCAAGTAAGTACTGCTCCTCTTTAACCACTACAGGCTTCACAATGGTTATGTCAGAGGCTGTGTCTCTCTTGGTAGTGGCCTGTTTTCCAGCCACCAAGATAGAAAATAAACTCTGCTGGTAGTTTGGTACCCCTGTTATCTCCAGACAACTTACCACTGGCATTCTGTTATTCCCACTTGCTGGCTCCCCCACCTTTTGTTCCCCACTTCGCCTCCATGGAAATCTATATGCTACATGGCCCCAATGATTACATTTAAAACAGTTAACCCTCGATCCTGGCTGTGTACTTGAACTAGTGGCTTTCCTGTTACTGTTGGACTCTGTTGAGGTGGTTTAGGCTGCCCACCATGGGTTCCCTTATATCCATGCACAGCATTGGGTATACCTTTTCTGTGCAGTGATGCCCTGCTTGCTAGGTATAGGTCTCCTTTTTTCCACAGTTCATCTGAAGTTGCATTCCCTGTCTGCCAACCAGATTCTCATGTCCTCAGGCAAAGTGCTAATGGCTTTTTCTCTCACCAAAACGTCTGCCAGCCCTTGAAAAGTGGTGGTCTAACACCCACTCCCCCATCTATGAAAATAAATGCTTAGTTCAGCAATATAATCACACACACTTTCATCTGCCTTGTGTCTATGCTCACAAAACTTTTCTCTGTAAGCTTTAGGTGTTAACTTAAAACATTGTAATAAACAGTGCTTAACTTTATCATAAACTAAACATTCAGTATCAGACAATTTAGAAACAGCAGTTACAGCTTTACCATGGAGTAAGGGGCTCAGGAACTGTATCCAGAGCTCTTAGTCAACATTATACTGTTTACATACCCTTTCAAATATATAAATAAAACTATCAAAATTATCATCCTTTGTAAATTGTGGAAGAATTGTACTGACCTTTATTGCTTCTGGGGTACAGTTACTCCCTTCCCCATAACCTCCATGACCCTGACAAACAGTCAGCATTTCCTTTTCCTGTTGCCTCTGCCTCTCATTTTCTTTGGCTTCCAGACTTCTCAGTCTCTTTTTTTCTTCAATCTCCAAATGCTACATTCACTCTGCTAATTCTAATCCAAACCATTTGGCTTCTAGATCAAGTCTCTTTAAGTCCTCTGAGGAAAAATTGAACTGCCCTGTTTTTGAGGGCTGTGAATTCCAGTCACCAAACTGGTTATCCTCTTGGTTGCTGGTCTGTGCTGCAGCTGCAGTTAAGGCTGCAATCATTTCCTCTTTAGTCAGGTAGGGATGCCCCAATCCTTTGACTTGGCACACCTCAGCCAACTGGTTCCTTTTCAGCTTGCCATAATCCTCTGCTGACATCCTTGCCTGCTCTCCCTGATTAACTGAGCTAACAAAAAGTAAATAAATAAAACTATTGTGATATGAAACTCTGAATGTCCACTTTGTGACTGCTTGAGAGTACAAACACCTTCTTTAGTGATCACTGCTTACAGGCTACAAGAATACATTTAATATCTACACCACTGCCCAACAATATGTGAGCATGCGATGATCCCTCCCCTGTCAATGAAATATGTGATGCCCATCACTGCTACCAATATGTGATGTCCACCACTATGTGAAGTCCCTATGCTGGGCCAGTATTCCAGGAGCCTGAATCTTCAGCACTGACACTGGAGAGGGATGTGTACTTGGAATAACCAGCTACACTCAGTATTTCCAGATGCAGACATCTCTGCATCAAGCATAATTTCCCTTAAGAGCAGACAGGGAACACACTCAGCCCAGGGTCTAGATGTCTCTATTTCTGTCTCCCTCCAGGTCCCCAATAAGACTTCCCACTGGTGCAGATGTAGGGTTAGATCCTTAGCCAAGTGTCCAAGCCAAGTCCTTCAGCACCATCTCTGTGAACCAAGTGCTTTGTGTCCCTGCCACAAGTAGCTGACACACACACTCTGTGAAATTTAATTTTCACACACACACACACACACACACACACACACACACACACACACACACACACACACACACACACACACACACATGCACACACTCAAACCTGGGAAAGGCTGGCACAAATTACCCACAATACAAGCTTTGCCCAGACTATAAGTTAGTTATCATAGCCTCCAGACACCCCGCAATCAGCTACTCTAAGGCCCTTAACAATGCAAATGGTAGTAGTTGACCAAGACATCTAGGCCTTCTGGTGTGGCCCATACAGTGTCACCACATAAATATAAGTACTCTCAAAGGTTAGATATTTTCTACAAGGACCAGTCACAATAAAAGTTTAAATATATTTAATAATAAATAATAAAAGAGCATGAAAATACTGAATATATATTCACAGTAAACCACAGAGTTCAGATCACAGGAAATATTGAAAAGAACATTGACGGCCAGATTCCAACAAAGAAAAACAATATCTAAACTAAGCTTCATTATATTCCTAACTAATCTAAAAGAATTACTGTTCCCTAGTTAAGTTACTTACTACTGCAAAGCAAGATGAGATTTCTTTTTGTAATATCTAAAATATAATTTCTAAGAGGGCTGGGAGAATGACCTCATCTGGTCACCTAACTCTAAGTTCTCACAGAATTCCTCTTTTGAAGCTGAGACAGGAATTTAGCATAGATGGCTGCAATACACATCTAAATGCTTAAAGCAGTGCCTGAGGCTTCCCCTCTTTTTACTGAGCTAATGAACAAAGGCTTTTCCCAGACCTAGTGTTTCCAGTGCTATTTAGCACTGTGGGGTGCTGTTTTAATGGTTTAACAGCTCACTTACATTTCCATTCCATTATTTTTCTTAAAGCAAGCTAGCTGGTTAACTGTTGTTGTTCCAGTATCCTCTATTAAAACATATACATTTAATTTGGCTACAATAATAGATGTACATTTCTTTTCATTTCAGCAGGGTGCACTGTTGATACATTTCAACACAAGCAAACCTCACAAAAACATTTTCAGCACAAGCATCTGTACAAATCAGTTTGATATACAAATGATATACAGTTCTAATACATTTATAACACAAGCATCTTGTATAAATCAGTTTGATATTCAAAGGACATGCCATTCTTTACAAAACTTCAGCTGGCCATGCTGGCACTTGCCCATATCATCACAGGGAGCATAGGTGCATGCTGCCCCCCCCCCACACACACACACATAAACATGGCACCACTTTTGATCTAGAGCCCTGTTACTTCCAGATTTAGTTTCTGTGATTTTCATTCACTAGAAGAGAATCATATAGCTTGAGTCGTGGCATTGCCTCTTCAGGTCTTCTGAATGGATGTATTTGAGTTCAGGTCAGAACTGAATATCAATTTATAAGACATTCCAGGGGTGACATTGGTGTTTTAAGGCACTGGAAGCATCTGCAGGTCTTACAATCCTCTGTGTCACCTGCTGTGGCAAGAGAATAGTTGCTTTTTTTTCTATTTCTGAGTTATTAAATTCCCAAGATTTGGTACCACAAACATCTTATAGCAGATTTTAGGGATTTGATAATCCAGTCTCTGCCAGCCACACAATATAACCAGCCATGCAGGTATGTATTCCATACTTGTGAGTTTGGCATCCATGTACTGGTGCAGTCCAGACATTGCCAGCCTACATAGCTCATGGTATGTAACATCCTTTTCTTCCCTCCTGATTATCAGCCACAGTGGCCACCAAGAGCCTCTAGGTTACCTTTCACAGGCTGATCTATGTCCTACTGATAAAAAGTAGAAAGAACTTAGTGCCTGGAAAAGTTAAGAAAAAAATGGAAAAATGGTTACTGTAAATCTCTGTCTTTCCCTATCTTTTGCTTACCATTGATTGAGCATATCAAGGTGTCACTACTGCAGGTCATTATAGTGATACCTGCACTGTTCACAAGAATATGTGATACCAGTGGCATCACTCATAATCTTGGGAAGTTCAACCCAGGCATCAACCTTGTACAAAGAGCTTATGGAGAGTGAACAAGAAATTCTTACCTTCCCTTAGGCCCCATGCAGTAGCCTTGCTGATGTCTGAAGTGGTTGTACTCTATCTGAGTGCTCCTGTCAAGGACCTAAAGCTTAGTACATGTGTGCATGGATGCATGTTCAGACATCACATGATGCACATCATACTACAGCAATGAGAAGCTACGATACAGTTATGTATTATAGACCTGGAGTGCTATGAGCTTCACAGACATCATGTATGAGCATATAGTGCATGGCCAAAGACTAGGCCAGGAAGAGTAGGACAGTACTACCTATGCTGACAGCACAGTGCATTTCGCAGTGCAGCTGCAATAAAATCTGTTATTAGTATAACAGTCACGTTATGAGGCCAAAATTAACCTGATAAAAATGAATGTCACCATTTTGTGAGACATCACACTAATGTGAACAACCATGGAATTGGGACTTTACTGCATTAGGACACTGGATATTGATATAAGCAAAATATGTATGCTGACAAAAGACAGGACACTTGGTAAGGTAACCTTGCACTGTACTAAACACTTATGGTGGATGCCAGCAACAGAGACATAAAACAACAATTATATGTTGCTTTGAAATACACCACAGCAGCATGACAGTGTCATGCTGGGGTCTGTATAGGGGACACACCACTGTCAATATACACAGGGCCAGGATGGGTTTCACAGGGCAAAATGTCCCTTGCACATTTGATGAGACATGCCAATGCATTTCTTGGGTGAAAGGGTAAGGAGTGTATTCATTTTGTTGATGTAGGAAGGGGGTGCCATAATAACACCATACAGGGAAGGAAGAAGTGTCACAGCGCAACAGAGCACAAGTATGAGGCATGTTATGGTTTAGAGAGTAACCTAAAATCATATGAACATCCAGAGTTATCCATGCATACACACTTATCAACATTTAAAATTTGCAGGTGTGCACATCTTGCAGTTGATCCATGAGAGAAAGAATGACTAGAAAAGTTGTCCCACAAGGGGACTGATGTGTTATCTCAGGCCATTTGTACATATTGCACATGCTTCCTGGCAAAAATAAATACATAAATAAGACTGGCAAACCTTTTTCAAAGCAGGTGCAAGAGGGAGTGGTACATGACATCAGTGCTGTGGGTGGCCATAAGAGGGCTCTACATCAGGTTCACTGAAGGGTAACTGATATTTTACATATTATGAACAAGGCAAAGGGCAGTACTAAGGGCATGTCTGCCACAGGCAGTACACCAATAATACAGAAGGAGCTCATAGAGATGGTGGACTTCCTGGTGTCCTTGTTTGGGGAAGGAGAATGAATCCTCATACCTAGTTGTGACCTGCATGTGAGAGATAGGCTGGTGAAGACTACATTACTTTCTGAAGGGAATGTACCAGTTAGTGTGTGGGTAGGACATACACAGCAAGACACTTCTGCTTATGTGTTCTCCAGGTACCTCCAATCTGCAACTACAATGACCTGTGCAATAATATATGCAGTTATCCATAGGGTATTTGGAGATTATATTATATAACAGTATTCCTACTGGAGTATTGCAGTGCTGCCACGGTTATACTGATTGTCACGTTTCACAGGTTCTATTTTGAAAAGTGCTGCACAAGGGACAAACTATTGCCTGATATCAGCAGGTCATTAGTGACTGATAATGATGGCAATGTGCCCGAGGTATAATCTGATGACTCGGTGACTCTGTCAACAGCACTAATTGTGGATTCACACACATCCTAATATATAAGGAGACTGAGCAGGGACAGGTCAAAACTCCAGTCAGATCAAAGTTTTGCAGATATCATGTCACTCCAAACCCCTCCAAGACTACACAGAAGACCCCTACCTGAGTGACATATGTGAGCTCACTGCCTCTGACAAGCGTGGATACTCTACACAGGACATGGATGCTGGTCTGCATCACAGCCTTGACTCTAAGTCTATCTCTGATGTGTGCAGATCAGTGATAATCAGTGATACACTCACAGATAGTTGCAACTCACATCACTATGGAGGAGTTGAGCATGCTGCCTGGCCTACTGAATGATACACAACACCTAAATGGCCATGAGAATACATTCAATACCTGCACAGTGATACTGAGTACAGGAACAGCGAGCCGAGAGTTCTGATTATGTCATCAGTGACTAACATGGCATCCATTAGTGTGTCCACATGACACATGGCAAATTCCACTGGTCTGCCTCTGTTGTATCTTTATACATGGCCATGTAAGGGCCTGAGTGTGAGATAGTCACAGACTGGTCAGGGTTCCTATTACGTTATCGAAGTTTTACAACTTCGAACGCCATATGGTCAAACCCATATGTTCGAAGTTGTAAAATTTGAATACTTAAAAAAAAAAAAAAAGAAAGAAAGAAAAAACTTATCTGATGGTTGTAAGCATGGGGGCAAGCATCCCTGCACCCCCACACCCCCTGCTCTTAAAATATACCAACTCCAAAATTGCACTGCAGTGTAGTAAAGGGAAATATTCCCTTTCCGCACTGTACTGCATTGTAGTGCGGTCTCGGAGTTGGTATATTTAAAGAGCAAGGGGTGTGGGGGAGCAGCCCCCCATGTGGGTGGTGCAGGGGGGGTTTGACCCCCTGCTTACAACTGTCAGGTAAGCTTTTTCTTTATTTTATTTTTTTTTTAACATTTTCGAAGTTTTACAACTTCGAATATATGGTTCGACCATATGGCGTTCAAAGTTGTAAAACTTTGATAACGCAGTAGGAACCAGACTGGCCACACCAGACAACACAGACAATTCCAGAGGAAGATTGACACTGGCAACCACATCTGATCAGACCATAGCTGGTCTCACTTACATGACTACCAATGATTCTCAGATGCACCCTCCCCACACACACAAAACCTCACCAGCTTGCATATTCTCACCCTCATTCCATTACACCATCAATGTTACTTGAGGGCACACCCACACATGGCTCTGTAATGGTCATAGATACCATACAGCTAATGTCTACAAACATAAGACATGAGATTTTCTGTTATGGTACACATGTATGATTCCATAGTCCTGTGCCATTCCTATCATGGACTGCATCAAGCCCCAAGACAGCAAGCCACTGCAGTGTGCATCACCAAAGTACAGCACATTAGTCCCTTCTTGATTCTATATAATGGGATGCCTGAGTCCCCACAACCCACTACAAGACTGTGTGCCAATCACATCCACACATTTGACTCTATCCATCTGATAGTATTGCTGTAACCTTTCAATGTGTTCCACCAACCTGTGCAATGGTGATGATTACCGTGCTACTTCCAAACCGGGATGATTAAGGTATTGTCTGATGCACAGAGTTTCCAGTCTATGCACTGCATTATATATCCTTTTTTTGATAATGCATGTATCATTTTATTCTGTTTTCCCTACATCATGGCCCATAGTTGTGGATCACACACTAGCTGTCTGCCAGTGATACAATATACTGCAGCTGATTCAGCCTCACATGGGGTCCTGCTATTTACCTTTTTCTCATCTGAATGGTTACCCTACACATTTTCTGCTCCAACATGCATGATAGGCCTTGTAAGATGGTTCTTTGCTGCTGCAGCTGCTTCTGCACAGCTGCATTATGCAACATGGTACACATTGCACATATCTGGCAGTATGTCTTAGGCAAATACGTCAGTGCACTAACAGTTACATTTAAGCAGCAGAGGCATTCCTGTAATAGACCAAATACTTGCTGCAGTGACATCCAGGTTGTCACATCTTTATCAACAGTCTGCCATAATAAGGCCACACTGATCAATGTCTATTAATTTTCGAATACATAATTCCAACAACTTTGCCATAATGAACATAAACAACTTACAATCAAGGATTACATCTGAAATAAGGCTGTAGGAAGAAATCAAGTCTGAATCAATTCCATCTTTTGGTAAAACACTGCTACCCTCAGCCTCTCTAATCCCCCTAATCTTCCTAAATACCTTAAACATATAAGTCATTAACTGTTTTTTATGAGCATTTAAAAATGTTATCACAAAGCTATCACCCTTTGAAATTCATTCTTTAACTTCAAATCTCTGGTATCACTTGCTGTGTTATTGGATTCATCATAGCAGTCATTTGTTCCTTAGTGACATTCAGCAACTATAGACATAACTAATCTAGAGTCTCATTCCCATTTGTACTATATTTATATTGTGGTTAATGTAAGGAAGTATGGATCTGTTTTCATTCATGTTGGTACAAATGATCTCATCTGCAAGGACTTTCTGACTGTTAGTAGGGAACTTACAGCCCTGTTATACAGCAAAGCTTATACTGATGTCAGAACGTATTTTTCACAAATCACATATAGAAAAGATAGTCAGGTCACTGTGAATGAAAATATTTTGGGGGGTAAATACCTACATGGAAAAAAAGTGCCATTTTAAAAAAAATGGAAATGTGCAGAGCATCCAAGCCTAGTCTGGGGCACACATGTATTCAGACAGGATGGCTTGCATTTGTCAAGATCATGGAAGAGAATTTTTGCAGCAGATATTGTGCAATATTTCACAAACACAAGGCAGGATTTTTGCCAGGTGAAAAAATGTAACAATTCACACATAGCAACATTTGATGCATCTCTGATGGTTATTAATGCTACGAGCATTAATAATAAAGTTTTTTATTGGAAAAATTGCTATATTTCCACAAGATTGATGTTGTTATTGTTTTTGAAACATGGTTAAAGAACAATGATTGATTTACTGTAACAGACTTTCTAACAAAAAATCAGGTGGTGGTGTTACGATAGGGATTTAAGATAGTTATTTGACATGTGATTGTTACATGGTCAGTGATAACACCAATACTATAGAGTGTGTAACTGTAACACTAGAGACAATCCTGGAACATATAACAATTCTTGGAGAGTACAGACTACCAAAGTCAAGTGCTGATGATCTAGAGGAATTCATACATTTCTTGCATGAAACACAGTAGGGAAAACTAATATTAGCGGGGGACTTAAATTTGCCAGAAACAGAGTGGAATAATATTGATTTAACAACATTAGTAAGGAAATTATTCACAAAATATGTTCAGGAACAACAATTGCTTCACATTGTAAAAAAACATATCAGGGGATGGAACATACTAAGCATTGTTTGAGTTCATAATGAAATTACTGTTATTTCAAGTCAGGTTTTACCACTGTTGATGTGCAGTGATCATGGGGTTATAAAGGTTAATTTGTTGTTAGATAAGTCTGCCAAACTGAAATCTAAACCAATGCACAGAAGATTAATTACAGATTATATGCAAGCAAAACAGTCACTCCCCAAGTGATGTTGACATCCTGTAGAAAGGCTTCACTGAGACCAACGACTGGTGTCAGAACCACGGCCTTAAGTTCAATGCCAAAACATGTGTCATCATTCCCTTTGGGAAAAACTTGGTTCCCATGAATTATCACATCGATGGTAGTCCACTGAACACAGAAGGTGTTATAAGAGTTCTGGGAACACAGGTTGACAGCAACCACTCTTTTGACCACCACATTGCCACAGTGGTCAGAAAGTCCTTCCATGTGGCACATCTCATTACCAAAGGTTTTGCATCCAGGAAGAAAGAGGTCATCATCTCTCTCTACTCTTCCCTCATTAGGCCAATCATTGAGTACAATGTCGCATTTGACATGTACCTCACTAGACATCTGCAACAACTGGAGAGGCTCCAAAAGTACCTCACAAAGATGATAGGCCTTAAACACTTGTCCCATATGGACAGACTCAAAAAACTCCAACTATTCTCTGTCTCATATCACCTACTTAGAGGTGATCTCTGCTTGACTTACAAAGCCATGTCTGACCCAGCTCTGTTAGAAATGCTACATCTAAAGAAATCCCAATCCCTCAACACCACACACTCCAGAGACCTCAACCTCATTACTACAATCAACAGAACATGCTGGAGGAACAGGTTTATAACCCAGAGACTGCCCATGCTATGGAATAGACTTCCCATACATGTCAAAGAGCACCTCACTGGCCCTCTTCAAGAGGAATCTTGATGAGTGGAAGGGAAATAGAAAATTCACTCCGGGGATCACTCCAGTGGCTCTTCTCGGCAGAGGCACTGGGAACTAATGCCGGGTGGCACAATGCTAGGGTAATCCTATGGGCTAGGTTTGTAAAGGCTGCAGGGCCATTAGCCTAGTACACACCTATGAACCTATGTAAAACTAACTGAAGTAATGTGTTCAATGGAAAAACTGCAGATAGTACTTCAAAAGTTTTGAAAGACAAATTGTTTGAGTACAAAAAAATCAAAAAATGTTTAACATCAGTATCTAGGTATACAATGTCATGGGGGGTATTTTTCCATAAGAACAAAATTCCTGATTACGGTGAGATACAAAAAAACATAAGAAATTGAAGAGAGGTCGGACCACAAATTTTAAAACTGAAATAAACAAGCTGGATAAACAAATTATGCATAGTATGAGAAGATCAAAAATTTTGAAGAAAATGTATATAAAGAGATTGAGCATAATAGGAAATCTTTTTATAGATGCATAAGATGTAGAAGGAGTAAAGATGTACAAATTGATAAGGTGTGTGTAGATTCTAAAATCTTATCTCAAACACAATAGATTATAGATATATTTACAAAAACCTTCTGCAAAACAGTTTGGCTACACAAAGAGGGTGATAAGTTGTTCTAGTGATCTCCTGGTAACTGCAGAAACTGGAATCAAATTAGATTATATTGAAAAAGAACTGTGCAAAGTGGATCCAAACAAAGCACAGGGAGGAGACAGAATTAGTAGTAATGACTTGAGAACACTTCAGCAAGTACTTACAGTACCATTAAAAAACAAAAAAAGGAATTGAAAGACTGCCAAAAAAAAAAAAGAAGAAAGAGATAGTATCAATGAAGATCCTGTGTGGCATAACAAAGATGCTAAATGGATAGAAGAAGTAAAAGAAAGAATAAGAAGTTTAAAACTACAGGATATGAAATGGGATGAAGTAACAGCCAGAGAGATTGAAACAAAGTTAAGAAAAGCCTCTAATTGGAAAACCCCAGGCCCAGATGTAGTACCTAACTTCTGGTTAAAAGTATTAACATTTTTGCACAAAGATTTAGCCATGACTAAGAACTATTTATATGTGCACCCAGAACAGACACCAACCTGGGTAACAACAGGAAAACAATGCTCCTACTTAAGAGTGAACCTACAAGCTACCCTAAAAATTATAGACCAATAACTTGCCTTCCAACATATAAACTATACATGGGAATTGATGCCGACAGAGTTTATAGTCATTTAGAAGTAAACTCAATTATGGCAGTAGAACAAAGGGGCAATAAAAGAAAGTCATATGGAACAAAGGATCATTTGTTGTTAAAAAAAAGTCATAGTGGAGAACTGTAAAAAGGGGAAGAATCTAAGTATGGCATGGATTGACTACAAAAAAACATTTGATAGTATCCCTCATTCATGGATAAAAAAGTGCTTAAAAATGTATAAGATACATCCCACACTGATCAATTACATTACAGCGACCATGAAACAGTGGCAAACCACTTTGCAATTAAGCCATGATAAAGGACAAATTGTTATCCCAGGGATAAATATTCAAAGGGGGATACTCCAGGGTGACTCCTGTCACCATTACTATTCTGCCTTGCCCTTACACCATTAAGCTGTTTACTTGACAGCTTAGATCATGGCTATAATCTGGCTCCTAGAAAACAACAAAGTGTAAAGACTTCTCACCTCCTCTTTGTCAGTGATTTAAAACTGTATGGCTCATCAGATGAGGAACGGAAAGAACAACTGCAAGTTGTCAAAACTTTTTTAGATGATATTAGAATGTCATTTGGTCTTGATAAATGTGCAAAAGCAACCTTTAAAGCAGGAAAATGGCAACGCCAGGAAAACATCAGTTTGGGACAAAAACGTGATATAAAAATTTGAGCAAGAAGGAGTGTATAAATATTTGGGAACTGATGAAGGCTCAACAATAAAACATGTACAAATGCAAGTAAAACTTAGCAAGGAATACTTCAGAAGACTAAAATTAATCCTGAAAACAGCACTAACATCTATGAACAAAATCCAAGCGATAAACCAATTTGCTGTTCCTGTCGTAACTTACAGTTGACTGGCCCCAAAACGTGTTGGATAGATTAGACAGGAAAAAAAGAAGGATGCTTCATGCTCATCAAATGATTTATAAAAATCAGTGCATACCAAGATTACATATTCCCCATTCCGAAGGAAGGATGGGCCTACTTGAAATTGATTATATGTATAGATCTGCAATCGTGAGACTCCAGACATATCTGCTGACCTTACAAAACCCAAACGTTTTGAAACATGAGAAGAATAATTCTACAATGACTTCTCTGCTTAATTTAGCAGAAGCTTATAGGCGTCTAGCAGGAATGGAAATCAAACCAGGAGTAGATAAAAATCAGGTAGCAACTGAATATGCCAAAAAACAAAAGAAAGAATATAAGGAGAAGGATCAGATGAGAGGCAAGAATTGTGGAAAAAGCATAAATATAGTTGCAAGTATAGAAAACTTCTGGAAGAACCTCATGTTGATCAGGGATGAACACAGGAATGGTTAAGGAGAGGTGAATTCAAACCAAGAGATGAAAGATTAATATTGGTGGCCCAATATAGTGGGGTGAGTACACGTTAGTTTATAAAGTCCATTGAGCACGTGGTAGAAACAGACAAATGTAGGTTTTGTAAAGCCGAAATTAAAACAGTTGCACACCTTGTTGCTGGTTGCAACATACTAATGGCAGTAGGACTGTATATTGAAATGCTTAATAATGTGGCAAAACTGTTCCACTGGGGATTGTGCAAACATTATGGTAAACAAGAAAATACAAAACAAAATTCACAGCAGCTTCCAAATAAAACTTGTAATCCACAAAATAAAGCAGCTTTTCAGGCAAAACAATAAAGCCCTGAGCAGGACAAGCTTAGAAAATTGCAAAAAAAACCCCATGGATGGCTCAGCACACTTCAGTTCACTTTATTCCACAGAAACACAGTACATTAACGCTCCACCATACATTTTCGTTTTAAAAATCATTTCCTCAGATGTGGACTGTTCAAACTACTAGTGCTTTTATACCATTCACTTAATTACATTGATTAGCCTAATGATTAAATGAAAGGTTAATTTAGTTTAAAACCAAAAACTTTTCTTGTTGCATCTCTCTGTGCTGCCACAATTAAAACATATTTAGTATTACAATGTTTGATGAATAAATATGTATGAAGAAAAATATGTTTTAAATATAAATCCTTAAAACACTTGACTACAAAGAATAAATTATTCTTTATAGTGGAGTTGGTATATTTAACTAGCAGGGGGCCACTTGGGGGGGTGCAGGTGGGCATGCCCCCCTGCAAAAACATCCAGGAATTTTTGTTTTCTTTTTTATTCAGGTGTCTGAACTTTTGAAACGCCAATCATATGTCTCGGCCATATGAAAGTCAATGTTTAAAAGTTCAATCATCTGTAGTAGACCTATACATATATATATATATATATATATATATATATATATATATATATATATATATATATAATATACATGTGTGTGTGTGTATATATATATATATATATATATATATATATATATATATATATATATATATATATAAAGTAACATGAAAGCTAATCCAGGTCTATCTACACTCTTCTGCAGCCTACTTAAGCCACAAATTATAAAAAAATAGACCAGACTGATGCCTTCATTACCATATATAAGTCTGATTAAATGGCTATCACAGAAATATGGGTAAGGCTAATAATCCCTACTTCCACCATTTTTCTCTGGTTACAGCTGCACTCTGACCCTAAATCAGGCTCAAGACATGGAGGTAGAACTCTCCAGCTGTTCAAATCACACTTAAACATCCAAGTACATGCTCAAGGAAACTGTAACACAGGTACTGCTTCTGACTGGCTGCTTGTATCTATTCCCCCCCGCACAAGAATACTGTAATACATATCTACCACCTCCCTCCTCATTCCCCAAACTAAATAACCGACAAACTAAAACAAATGAACAATTTCAACAAAAAATAACATCAGTAATCTCATAATACTTACAGACCTCAATCTCAACGTGCTCAGTCACATTTCTAATGACCTAAAAGCTTCTCAAACAATTTAACCTCACCCATCTTACACACCAGTCTACTACACCTGACCTCAACACATCTCACCACTCCCTCCTAGGTGGCATATTAACTAACAACCCTTCTCTTGTCTCAAATATCACCATCCACCCACCAGCTTTCAGTGAACACTGCCCTACCAGTTTCCATGCCCATCATCTAAATGTAAATATGCCCCTCATATCTTTCTGTAACAGATTACAACCCAACATTAAGAAGCTCAATTCCATCCTCTCCTCAATGGACTGGTTACCAATTCTTATTTCAACTGACCCCAGAAATGCTGCATAAGTACTCACCTCTGTACTGACTGATCTTCCCAGTTATCCAAAGACTATACCAACCAAAAACTAATAATTTGTTAACCTACAAGCTTAAAGCTTTTCTACAACTATGAGACTAGGCATAGCAGTCTTTTTAAGCTTTTCCCTCTGCTGTAAACAGACAGTGCTACCACATCTCTCAACTGTCCAGATTTTTGCAGAATGTCCAAATTTTTGACTCATATTTTTGATTTGTTCCTCATAACATTTGTGGTTTTCTAGCAAATCATTGAAGACTGACATCACTTAATAATGATAGGCATTTGAATTTCAGACTTCATATCATTCAGAAAATGCATACTAAAACAAAATATTTTATTCTCTCAACTTTCTAAGTTTACAAGATTAATATTCAAAATCTGTCCCTATTTTTGGGCCTCTGTCCCCCATTCATTTTGACTTTTTCCAGATTTATTGTGCTAAGAGATTGAAAGGTATGAGTGCTACACCTACATAAGCACCCTTGTCAAGCAATTAATACACAGTCATAAAAGTCACCTAATGAAATCATAACAAACCCCACTAATAAAATCACACAAAAACCTGTGGCCTGTCACTTGCAGATAGAACAATGTCCTTGATTTATTGTCTGTTTTTGCTGGCAATAGGTTCTGCTGGTCCACATGGTCTGTTGTCAGTGGTATCAGTTGTGAGCAAAACCAAATGTAGTCCTTTCCATCTGGGGCTAAGTGAGTTTCCTAGGGAATGGACTTCAGTATATATCTGGTCCCCTGGATGTAGGTCATTGTGCTGCATGCAGAATAACACTGTGGTACTTCTATAAAAGACAACACAAGGATTTGCAAAAGGAAAGCATGATAACATCAATAGCTTGCAATTCTAAATTCGTAGGGAGAGGGGGGGGGGCAGGCATTCTCATGGGTCTCTCCATGAGGATTTCATAAGGGAACATTTTTATAGGAGCAATAACTGCACCTTTAATACTTAATAAAACTAAAGGCAATGTTTCAGGACAGTTTCCTCATGTACGTAGATAGTCTAAGCTGCCCATGAGGATTTCATGAGGTACATATTAAAGTCCATTCCCGAGGAAACTCACTTAATCTCAAATGAAAAGCAGTATGCTTAAGTTTGATTAGTTCTCTCTACTATCCCAGAAACTTATGGTCTGTAGGGACAATGAAAATTTAGTTTAAGAAGTCTAAAGACTTGCAAATATGCTGTATTACTTGATTAGTAAAATGAGATCCTTGATCTGATTGAATACTGCAGGGAACACCAGATCTGAGAGACAGATCACTTGGCAATTTTTTTGGCTAATGTATTTCACACATGGATAAGCTTCTACCCACCCATAAAGGATGGCAATCATCACCGAAAGAAAATGAAATGTCTGTAATGGAGGAAGCTTAATAAAGTCCCACTAAAGGGAACAAAAAGGTCCTCAGGGCTTCTATATGGATTGAACAGGTGCAGGTATTTATTTAGAGATGTTTAGCAACTTCTGATAGATAAGGTGCATACCTTTCAGTGAAAATCTGTTTTAATAATGTCTTTTTGCCCAAATGATAATGTAAGTGATACATTTTAAGCAGATGATTTAAAAAAATGTTGTGGGGCTACTAGAAAACTGTCTAGATGGCACCATAAATGGTCTGGAGAGTGACCACAGCCATTGCTTACCCACCTCCTGTTCTCAGAGTCTTCTGTTTGGTCTTGAAAGACAGTAACTCTTGTAAAGAAAAGTTATTTTAATACATTCCTGCAAAACCATAGCCTGAGGAGGATAAGGCAATGCAGCCTTTCTTGCCTCCATATCAGCAAAAGTGTTACCCTTGGTAACAAAGGAAGTATCAGTCTTATGTGCTGCACATTTTATTACAACTAGCTCTCTCTCTTTTTCTTGGTAATAATAAAGTTTATAACAGTCCATTAACAAAAACAGCTATCTCTCTTTCTGTTGGTAATAATAAAGCTTACAACAGTTCATTAATAAAAGCAGCTTTTTTAATAACTGCCTCTGCTGACATTAAATAACTCCATTCTTTCCAAAGTGTGCCAAAATCATGCACAAATCCAGAAGTATAACGAGAACTGGTGTAGATGGTTACTGACTTATCTTCTTCAGTTTTATATGCTTCATTTATAGCTACTGATTCAGCTACTTGAGCAGGTACTTTTCTATCTAATTGTCCAGTTAATAAGATATTACCTTGCATGTAAACAAAAAAAGATTGCTATGGTTTTATCATCTTCTTTACGAACACTGGAGCCATTAACGAAAAGTATGATATCTGGATTCTGTGAAGGAAGGTCTTTTAAATATAATCTAGGAGGAAGGAAAGTGTTAGTAACAACTATACAGTCATGGGGCTCTTGGTCCACTGTTGGGATTAAAGAAAGGTCGGTAAAGTGGTGGACATCAAACAATCCGTAAAGAAGCGTTATTAAGTAAAGACAATTCATATTTAGACAATCATGATGCAGATAGGTATTGCATGTTAGTTTTCAGTAACAGAGCTTCTACAGAATGTGAAACTGCCATGTAAGTTTAGTGACCAATAGTCAGTGCAGCCACCATGTCAACAATGCAAGCCATAATGGCCACTATCCTAAGTCAGTGGAGGAGGGTTGCAGCTACAGAATCAATATTCATATTAAAATAAGCAACAGGTCTAAAACCACGTGTGCTAACAGTCATAATGCTAGTTTATTTATTTCATTAAAAACCAGAAAAAAAACATCATTTTATAATAATCTGGTGACCCAAGTGCAGGAGGATTTAAAAGCAATGTTTTCAATTATACAAAAACTTGTTCATGATAATCCTGCCGGTGTAAATGTTCAGTTCTAACAAACGTCTTACCACTTTTGCATAGTTAGAAATCTGTTGTTGTCAGTAACCTGTTAAACCCAGAAAAGCTTGCAGTTATTTCAATGTAGCATATTCTGTAATTATCATAACTTGTAACTACGTCACTAAGCTCTGCTTCCAGTCTGACGTCACTTACTTTTAATTGTGTCTGTCCATGAGAATTATGAGTCCCTACTAGGGAACACTACTAAGCCATTGTATATAATCACTTTGTTTTTATAATTGTTTGCTAACTTCTGTATAATCTATGTAAGTTTGTCTATGTGGAGCTTTTCTCCCCGGGCCTCCGATGAAAATGGACATGTATTCAGTCGGACTATCCCGGTAAACAAATGTAAAATAAATAAATAAATAAAATGTAGTAGGGTGTGGTGCAGTTTGGATCACAGCAATTCATAAAGCAGAATCAGTCTAGTACCTTCTGGAATAAGATGTCCTAAGTACTGAACCTGAAACTTCTTTTGTTAACTTTAAATCTTAATTCTTGTGAGTCAAAAGAAAAATAGTATCTTGTTTACAATCATGTACCGTTCTTGGAGCTTAAAGCAAATCATCTACAATTTGAAACAAAGTAGACCCACAAGGAAATTAAGTTTTGTTGAAGATTCTACATATCCAAGGTAACCTAGTCCAAATGCATTGCTGACCTCTATAAGTAAAGGTAAACAGGTATTGACTATCTGCATGTATAGGGACAGAAAAGAAGCCAGATTAAATATCTGTCACTGAAAAGATGTTGGCACTTGAAGGGATAGAACTCTGTATTATTGCAGGTTTAGGAATAACTAGAAGGATGGCATTACTACAACATTCACTGCATGTAAATCTTGTACAAACCTATATGTGCTTTTTCCTGGGTCCTGGCATGTAGCTCGCAAGACATTTCCCTGCAAGCTACATCACCAAAACCAGAAGGCTGCAGCAGCAATTTGCCATAGAGCAGTATGGCTGAAAAGAAAACAGCCAGGTAGCAGCCCTTAGGGATCGTTGCAATGTTCTACATCTCTTGTCATAGTGTACAGCTGCAGTGGTTGTGCTTTTTCCATGCTGAAACCCCTTTTTCATAGTTTCCTAACTGGTAAAAATAGAAGTATTACAAAGATTGTGAGTTGGGACAGTGACACCTTTTGTAACAAGGCAGAAATAACTGGTTCAATTCCTTTCTCTGTTTCTATTGACAAAGAATGCTGAACAACCACAGGCAGGTGCTCACTAGATTTTAGTGTAATGCAGACAGGTTCTGCATCCTGTATGAGCCCTACCTCACTGTTATGGGTGATCCAGAGCTGTGGAGGTATTATATTCAATTCTTCCATATCAGCATTTTCTACTTTCCGCTCTGTTGTTATGAAAGCAAAAAAGACCATCTTCATTCAAACAGATAGTATTAGAATATAATAATAAAGATTCATTTGGAATGTCTAAAAATATACCATCACATGTACAATAAACAGTACATAAGTTTACATAGTAAATCTCTACCTAACAGATTTAAAGGAGCTGAATTTCCTATAATAAAAGTATGCTGTTCTTTTAATGGACCTATTTGAATAGGGACATGTGTAGTTTCTGGATAATCTGGACACACACCTGAAATAATGTTTTTAGAAAGCAGAAGGTGTACAGAGTTTGCCAAACTAATCATTGAACTAGAAGAAAAGGGACAAATGTATTTTGCACTCTAACATTGACAAAGGGACCATCTTGATCAATCGGTACCAAAGGAAATCTCTGTAGCTCCTTCTTATGGCTGTCACAGTAAGTTTGTTGCCATACTTGTGGCTGCCGAGTAATGTTCCATATATACAAGAAGGTTCCTATCAGGTTGCTGTGGTGTTTGTATGTTTGGCGAAGTTGCTTGTTGTCCAGCTAACAGACATTCATTTTGCCAGTGCCCTGCTTTACTACAATTAAAACATGTATTTAATCATGGTCCTGAGATGAATCGGGGGATAATAATGTTATTGATATTGTCCTGGGGATTGTTGAAAGAACTGGACTCTACCTCTTCCCCCCCAATTTCTTCTTCCCTGTCCTCACCTTCTGAAGTTGATATTGAACTGGTGAAGTTGAATACCTACTAACTCTTTCTTTTGTTCCTTTTCTTCTGTAAGGATATTGTCTGCTAATTGTGTATGTTTAAGAATTTCATGAATGACTAATTGTGGCCATTTCAAACAACCCTTTGTAATCTGTTCTTGTATGGGTGGTAACAAGCCCTCTACAAAAGCTGCTGACAACCCGCTGGCTTCTGCTCCTTCCATAGGCTCTGGATATCCAGAGAAGGCTTTAAATGCATTAATCATGCACTGCAGATATGCATCCATAGACGAATTCTCTCTTTGCACAATAAGTTTTATTCTTGCACAGTTAGGGGAAGGAGACATGCTGTGGTAATGGCTTTTAGGAGGTTATTTCTAGCAGCTAGAAATCCATTATCTGTGCGTTTTGGAATATTATCACCCTAGTTAGATTTTTCACATAGTTTACTAAGAATATCAGGAGGTGTGTAGGCTTTTAGTAGAGCTCTCAGATCTTCATTGGTAGGGTTTTACAACTGAATGTGTCCTAAGATTTTTGCAGATTTTGCTAAATGTGTTCAAATGGAAGGAAGTGAATCTACAATGCCTTGAAAAGCCACTGTTGTCCATGACCACGTGACCATACCACTCTTATAGTAGGTTCAGCCTCACTGTCACCAGCTGCTGCTGGGTTTAAAATGTCTGACAAAGGAAGCAACTGTTTGGATGGTATATTAGACTCAGTAGACGAGTCGGAATGTGTCTCATCTCCTGCAGCTTAGCATGCAGGGGATTCCCACTGATATTCCTCATCAGTAACAATTGGTAATTGAGTAATAATGAGCTAAATTTTACCTAAAGTGTTAGGTTTTTCTGGCTGACTTTTATTAGGGAATCATTTTAACTTTCCCCCCATATTTATGTTTGGGATATAATTGTTTCCCTTTATTAGCTATACACATTAACATTTGATCTGACAGTATTACAGGTCAATGTTGGTGAAATCTAGTGCTATAATCGAGTTCCTATCAGTTTACTGAAGATGCATTTTATCGAATGCGTCTTGGTCGAACTTGAAATGTCAAAAAGGCAAAATGACGAAACGGCATAAAAGCAAATTCTTTCCCTGGGAAAGAAGTCTCTTGGCCGCTTCTGTCACATTGCCATTTTCGGCACTGTAGTGCGATCTCAGAGTTAGTATATTTAAGTAGGGGGGTTGTTGGAGGCACAGGTCCAGGCACAGGTTTTTCTGGCTGACTTATATTAGGGAATCATTTTAACCCCCCCCCCATATTTATGTTTGGGATATAATTGTTTCCCTTTATTAGCTATACACATTAACATTTGATCTGACAGTATTACAGGTCAAAGTTGGTGAAATCTATTGCTATAATCGGGTTCCTATCAGATGACCGAAGGTGCATTTTGTGGAATAAATCTTGATCGAACTTGAAATGTCGAAAAGGCAAAATGACAAAGTGGCATATAAGCAAATTCTTTCCCTGGGAAAGAAGTCACTTGGCCGCTTACTTCACTTTGCCATTTTTGGCACTGTAGTGCGATCTTGGAGTTTGCATATTTAAGTAGGGGGGTGTGGGGAGCACAGCCCCCCATGTTGGGGGGTAGGTGGGAAAAGCCCCCCACTTTAAGCAATGTTTTGTCTTTTTTTTTTTTTTTTTTTTGGGAACAGCGATTTTTTTCCCTGAGGAAAAAAAAATGCTGTTCTGGTTGTTCGATGTTTTGTGAATTCGAACTTTTGAGTTCAATGTAACAACGTTCGATCAATTGATCATTCATTATATTAATATAGACCCCTATAATCAGACCCAGAGGTGAGAATGGAAGTGCTGGAAGTAACTTGGGCTGTATCTGGGGAAGTGGCAGTTGTTTTTACAAAACTCACCTCCACCTTTCCACTTGGCAAGGGAAACTGTCAGCTTCTTGAGGTACAGGTGGGTCATAAATTAAAGGGGGTAAAGATGGTAATAGAGGCTAGCTATCATCTGATAATTCTGGCTATTTGAGCGATAACTTCTCAAACTGTCTTAAGATACATACTCCAGGAAAGAGTAATGAGCCACCAATGAAGTTGTCAGGCGGCTGTTTGATTACTAGGATAACAAACAGTGATTTTAAATATATTGAGACCAGGAGGATACAAATCAGAGGAGAGTGGTTTGTTTGAAATGGAAAGTTTAATTTACAAATTAAATCTAGGACCAGCAGAATGAGTGGTGCAAAAGTTTCTAAAATAAAAGCATGTTTATCTTGCAGTGCTTCACCTGAATAGGCACAGGTGGGCTGTATATTTTTACCAATTTAGTGGAATTCCTCCCCATTGATAATATTTAGAAAGTGGGAGGGCTATTGTATCAGATGATGCTACCACATAGTTTTAGTGTCTGTGAGTAAAGGAATTCTTACATTTTGCTCTTTAACTTAAAATAAATCAGCAAAGAAAATAACTGATTTGTTTTTACAACTGTCTTAGTTGTCTTGTTGCCAGTCAGACAGTGATTGTGGAATTTCAGAGGAAGAGGGCTGCTGAATTTATGTTGGTGTATCTTACTGTAAAACTAAATTATGCTGTGTTGTGTTCCCATTAAAGAGTTGGTGCTTTGCATAGCTACGTTTTTATGATGCAGGAAGGGACAGCTGTTTTTTAAATGATTTTTCAACCTTAGTTAAACATACCCCAGGATTCAATAAAATCAGTGTAGGCTCCATGTATGTACCCATGTACACAGCCATGGTTCCCCTTCGGTAGGGTGCCATGCATATTAATCATAGTGCGCTGCCAAGAGAGAGCATAGTAACAGGGATATTGAATCCATGTAGGCAGAAGTGTAGAGGCTGGTCAGATATTATGTACATGGTGAGATTCCCCGCTACTGTTGAAATGTGCTGTGAATTAATAGCTTCTGTTTTAAATTTCAATTTATTTTTACTTTCTTTTTATTTATTCCTTTTTTTAATGTCTGTTCATGTGGTGTGGTGCAAAGCGCAGCTATACCAAGCTGGACTTACAGATAGACTGCTGACACTTGCCAGACAACTAAAAATAGAAACCAGATGTAATTAATTATCATATCTTTTTTTTTAGGGTTTTTTTTAAATTTTTTTTAATGTCCGTTTGTGTGGCATGGAGCACAGCAATGCCAAGCCATGTTTACACATAGACAGCTCACACCTTTCAGATATCTAAAAATAGAAATGGGATGTAATTAATTATTTATTTCTGCTTATGTTTAAGTCAGTTTAAGCCCATTTGCACAGTGCTCAGTGGTACCTTAGTAGTATATGTGAAGGTATACGAGTTTATATACTATCCAAGTAGCTAAACGGGTAGAGTGATGGCCTAAAGCTTTGTAGGTTCTGGATTCGAGTCCATAGCAGACATATCATTTGTTTAATGCAATCTAAATATTTGTGTAATTTAAAAACATAACTTTTACATTTGGAAGAGCTGGACAGTGCTAAGCACTGCTTAAACATTATTAATGGCTACTATTGCTTGCGCGTTGTTAAGCTTTGCTAAATCCTCAGTTGTGTGAGTTTTCGCAATGCTCAGTTCTGCTTAATGAGTTTGCACAACACTAAGCACTACAGCACTTTTTGAATGTTTCTGAGTGGTGTGTAAGGGTGGGAAAACAGCCTACATTAGCAACAATAGGTGGGAATTCTGCAACACTTGTTGGAGCCTTTCTGACTGTCAGAATGCCAGACAGTGTTGGAGAGGGTGCACTCTTCCAGGCATAAATTGGGTGTGCAGGAGTTTTTGTTGGGCTCCTGATAAGCAATTATGAACCTAGGCTGCTGCAAGGTAATTACCAGGGCTCAGAATGTAAGGCTGAGGCCTGGGATTGGTTGGGCAGGGACCTTACCAGTGCTACTGGTATCCTCTGCACTGGTGAGCAGTGTCATCACCACTATGATGACCTGAAGCATAGAAAGAGAGTAACTTTGGACACCTGAGTCCAAGAGACCAGGTCTGGACATTCCCCAGACATATGTAAGTATTTCTTCCACTATTTTACTAAAATGCAAGCTGAATCTGTGCAAAACTAGTATGTATAATGGTGTGCTTCTCTCCCAGTAGCTGCAGCTGAGAGGGCTCACAACATTCAGTCCCATGCTGGGTGCCTGACCAGGTTGCAACATGAGTGTGGTAAATATGGATATATTATGCTAACTGTACTGCAATAATCAATAAAGAATAAAAAACTATACTGCAATAAAAAGTAAACAATGAAAACTGTACTGCAATAAATGGTCAATTAGAAGTGTAGTGCAATAAATAAACAATAACAACTGTATTGCAAAAGATACTAAACAATACCAATAGCAGTAAGCAAAAAGGTGTAAAGCCAGATTGTGGTGTCATAACTGTATGTGTATGGTAAGGTTGCTGCAGTCAAGTGTAAAACTGAAATAACTGTGGAATGCAAAAGTAATGGCCTGAAAAATATATTGCTCAACTCATAGTACAGTTCAAGGCTGTCTCCAGGCCAGTGTCATTCACAGAATGCTCTCTTTTCCTCCCACTCCAGGAGCAAAAGGTATATGGGTGAGGTAGTGGGTAAATAGTGTGTGTAGACTTCACTGATAGTTAACAGAAATACCAATAAAGTGTTAAGCAGCATTGTGTTTTCCTAAATAAATCAGTCTTAATATTTGCAGTAGCGCTGTATTCATTACTTGTCTGTTCTAATGTCACTGCAGTCGAGTGTAAAACTATAATCACTTTAGAATGCAAAAGTAATGGCCTGAAAAATGAAGTGCTCAACTCACAGTATGGTTCAAGGCTGTCTCCAGGCCAGTGTCAGTCACATAATGCTCTCATTTCCTCCCAATCCAGGAACAAAAGGTATGTGGGAGAGGTAGCTCACTTTATGGGCAGATTTTGGGTGTAGACTTCACAGATAATTAACAGCAAAACCAATAAAGTGTTAAACAGCATTATGTTTTCCTAAATAAATCCGCCTTAATATTTGCAGTAGGGCTGTATTCATTGCATGTCTGTCCTAAGTTTCTGCAGTCAATTGTGACATTAATTGCAGATGCCCCCTGCAGTCACAGCTTTTGGGATCTACTCCCATGCCTGCCAACCAAGGCATGACAGCTGTCTAGTTTATGTAATGTACACAAACATGCCTGTCAACTGCCATGATTTTTTGTAATGTAATTACAACTGCCTAATCTGTCTGTTCCATGATTACCACATTACTAAGCTCAATAAGCTCAGTTAAATGGAGCTATATTGATAAATGTGTTTTAAATGATAATAAACATGTACAAAATAGACACATGTCCCCTATTTCCAACTTAAAACCATTGCACCTACCGACCACTGCATTAACCTGCCACACCACACAGCTGTTAATTAAAACAGATTGTTTAAGCAAAGCATAGTAATTGCAAGTTACAGTCATTAAGCATGTTTAAGTGGAGCTGCACATCTCGCCTCATTGTGCAAACTTGCTTAAAGAGTAATGGAAACATTGGGACTGTACCTTGGAATCTGGTGCAAACTCTGAATATACAACTAGAAATCCAAACAAAGAATAATGGATGTAAGTGGGTCTCTAATAGCAGGTAAATCTCCACTTTTATCAGCGACATTTGCAAATAGACCTGCTAAGGCATTACTGGCAAAATACATGTTCAAATGGGATCCTGGTGCAGAGATACATCCATATAAATCCATGCACATAATGATGGATGTAAAACAGTACATCACAGCCTGTATGTGTGTACTTATATCTTGCAAATACCCCTACTGTAACAGTGACTCAGTATCTCAGTCTGTTAAATGCCTTGCAAACAGTACACTTTGCCACACACAGTCCTGGGGTCAAATCCAGTGGTATATAGAATTTAAATTACATTATTATGAAGCCAGCAATTAATGACTGAGTCATGCACTGTTTATTTACACAATGCATTTTAAATGAAATGTCTGCTTTTCACTGATAGAAGTCACAGGCCTGCAGACTGGAACACACTTCACCTATCCCTATAGCAAAACTATAAGTGCATAAAGTGTCATGTCATGCATTAATATACATTCACAGAGGATTTTAACTCAGGTAATGCAAGTGAGGCCCACTAATATGAGAGTGCAGCACACAATCATTTCAAACTCACAGTGCAGATTAGCACAGCTGCACAACTGACATACAAATATGAAGACCCTGCTTGTAACAAGGACTGACAGCATACATGTTCCAAATGAGTACCAGACTGTAACACGTGGACTGACAGTTGCCCAAATGGTGGACAGAATGTTATATTTATCCCCTGTGTTGCTCAAGGACACAACAAACATGTTGCCAACTACTCTGTTAATGATATCATTGCCTAACATACTTACCTTAAACACACACCTTAATTGGAGTGTGATGGGTACCCTCACTCTGGCTCTGCCTCTACAACAAGGCTGACACAGCTCCCACAGTTACTCCTACAGCTTTCTGTCCTCCAAAGTGTTCACAGTCTCTACCTATGCCTATTACCTGCAGCAGCAGCTGCAGCCTGTAGCACGCACATCTCTATGTAAAAGTAACAGCTACAGACCTACCATCTGCAATGACATAGTCTCCTCACCCCTGTAATGTCCAGCACAACATATCAGAAAGGGCTTCTAATCTACATGAAAGCCTTATATCGTGTACAGTGGTTGCATGCCATTCGCTGATGATAGTGCAAATCAGCTGTGTTGGTTGCAATTAGCATTTCAGAACCACAGTTTGGTTAAGAGGCAATCATCTGCTAATAAGAAACATGTTAAAAAGGCAAACTTGCTGGCTATGGGGAACCATTCTATATGAGACTTTCTGCACACAGAACACATTTGGAAAAACTTAAATATCACCACATATCAACAGAGGAGTTTTGCACTCCATCAGGTATGTAACCTTTTTGTTTACAATGGGCTGCAGATGTGTGAATATACTCACAGGGAATAGGGTTTACAGCATTAAGCCTTTCTTAGAACTGTGATAATGACATGTCATTGATCTTCAGATTTGTTACACCTACAGAGGATATACAATATATCAAGGGTGGAATGTTTTTGTCAATGTGACACACTGATCTCATAGGACTGTTCCTTTATAGTGGCTGTAATAGTACACTGCCATTTGTTTGGCACTGTTGTTTTGACATATTATCAGGGGGGCTGCCCCTATGGGATACACTACAATAGACTCCAGTGTTGAGTGTATGATCATGCAGCAGTATCTGTCATGTCATACATGGGAATAGTTGACTATTGCTAGTGTCTTAGTTGTATCCACATGCTTAGTATGTTTGCACACTGTGGGATATGAAATGTGTGATCAAGCAGCCATTCTGTTCTTGCTGTATCTCTACATGGTGTACTTCCAAGTATGTGATCCTGATGTGTTCCCATTTTGTTGTCTTTCAGGAAACATGTACCCAAGATGCCATGGACCTTTCATGGATGCAGAGAATGATATTATACTGGAAGGCCTTCAGCAACACCGTGAACTCCTACTGTCCAGAGGGAGGCAAAACAGGGAACAGAGGGCAGCACTGTGGGCTGACCTTATCCATGACATGAATGCCACAGGTCATCAGAGCAGGACATAGGAGCAGGTTTGACACATGATCAATGCTGCACGCAGAAGAGCAGCAGATGTAGCCAGGGATTGTGGTGTCACTGGTGGTGGGCCTGCAGCAGAACAACCACTCTCAAACACTGAGGAATTCCTAGTGAACCTAGGAACACATGACAGCTCACAGGCATCCATCACACTGTACATCCTGGATGTAGGTGCCACAGTTTCCATGGCAGAGGAGCATGCAGGTAAGATTAGTTTGATCACCACTGCAATACTGTTGCTTTCAGTGTGTCAGGGTGTAATTACTTTTACGTGTGTGTCAGGTCTTAGTTCTTTGTGAAGAAGGGTTAAACTGCAGATTGACTCTGATGCTCAGATGTTAACCAGTATAACAATTAACACAGTAGCTACTGTAAATATGAGATATATGGATGTATTACCTTGTGGTGCAACATGCGGTGGTACTGACATTACCTCTCCCTCAACATTTCACAGGTCCGTCAGGTATCAGACAAGGCCATGGTCCTGATCCTGGTAAACATGACACTGTTTTATTATAGATATAGGTTTACAGCAATGTGATCCCTAAAGTGTCATCCCAGGCCTGCTTCCTGGATTTGTGTACTGTCAGCATGATTGTCAACTGCACAGATATTTTCCAACTGTACACATCTTAAAGTCATATCTATGCCTGATAGATGTGACAGTATTGTTGGGACATTACAGATTGCCATATGTGTCAACTGTGCACAGTTTTCACAAATGTCAACAGTTTGCCTCATTGTTGCTGATGAGATTGCTGGGTAAAGAGCATTTATTTACAAGTGGCTACAGCTGTTTATGGGAAAAGTAATGTCCTCTTGTCCTACTATATGAGGTTGGGTTTTCAACAGGTGTGTAACATTGCCAACAGTGTATAGAGCTGTACATATATTGCAACATAGTACTGCAGAGCATAACAGTGTAAGTATTAATGTACTGCTTTTTCCTTTCTTATCACAGGTGACCTGGGGGTTGGTCTCTGTCTCCATAGATCCTGATGTCAGTGTTTCTTCAGATTCTGATGATTATGGTGGCCACTGTGAGGTACAGGTGGGGGTTTCAAGGGCTGAATCTTTCCCAGAGGTTATCATCCCTCTTCTGCCCTCATTGCCACCGCACACAGTCAGCATGCCCACACATACCAAGTCCCTGGAGGCAGTCAGAGGGTGGGGACATTAAACAGGAAAGTGTGGGAATTGTGGCTCCAATGAGTGTAGACACTAGCCATAGCCAGAGAACTGGAGAGGTTCCATGCAGGCTGATTGATAGGGGTGCTTGTTGGAGGCCTGCTGTCCATCCACTACCTGTTACAGGTTTCACATCACAGGTCACTCAGCGCATGTTTTGAGCCATTATGCAGGCACAGGCACATTGTGAAAGGAGCTCCAGATGTATGCTTAGGGTTATGGATGCAGAACAGTCTGACATTCATGACTGCTTCAGGAAACACACAAAGGAAACCAACGGCCTGTAAACTCCCAAAGGAAATCCAACAGCAAACTCAGCTGGAGTACACCCAAAGTAAGCAGCTATACAAGCAGATAAATCCAATGAGCGAACAACTGAAAGCTAAAGACTGGAAAACTGGAAAAACTCTGGCAAAACTGATTTATTTAAGCCTTAAAAATATAGCTTTTCGTCAGTCCACAGACTAACTTCTTCAGAAACAATGTATCCAAAACAAGTTTCAACAGTCCTCTTGGCTTTAAAAACTCTGAGTAATGACATCACTTCCTCAAATTGACTTAAAGGGATAGCACACCCTCTTTCCATCACTATGATCATTACACTCAAGTATTCATACAATAATATAATTCCGCTTCAAAATTAGATGAATGGAATTAAAAATACAAGGATGAAAGAATATGTATAAAAAAATGATAATAATAATAAAAAATAATAATGATATTAATATTATAATGAAATCAAATATAAACATTATAATTATAAATGTACATATTCTAACTAAAAACCTGATGCAGCAAATACAAATTCCCAAACTGCAATAAAATTCAATGCTGCATTTCTATATGTGACTCTCCTATTTACCAAGTGTGATGGGGTTCAACATCTAAAAATTTTTTTTTATATAAATTATATAACATTTATGTAAAATTTATATAAAATGTTTTTTCATGTAACCATGCATAAATATAAACTCATTAAAATCCCCGTGTAGAATTTAACTACCTCTCCAGGCTCTTTAACTTTAAAATGCATGAAATGGACAACATGCCATTGAGACCTGGAGAAGCAAATGCTCTGAGTCTCAATTGCCAAAGCAATTCCTTCCTTTCTAATAATAATGAATCCTTCCCTTTTCCATGTCTGGTATTTATATGATCAATAGCCATAAAGCCAAATCCATGCTCAGGATGCTCTTGAATATGTTTAGCTAGGGCATTTTCTTCCTTGTTCTTTTTTATGGCGTAATCATGTTCATATATGCGTTGGCACAGTTTCCTGTCCGTTTTCCCCACATAGAAACACGGACAGGAAAAACATACCGCCACATATACAACATGAGAACTTTTACAGTTATATCTTCCTTTTACTGTATAGATGTTATTCCGGATAGAAAAATGAAGCCCCGTTTTGACAAATCTGCAATATCTACATGAATTGCATGTATACATACCGGCCCTTATATTTGTACTTCCCAACTGGCCTTCCAAAATGTTCTTTAGGCAAGGGCCCTTCCTATATGTAAACTGAACTAGGGGGCCCGATTGCTGCAGCCCGTCAACCTCACTGATAGCGACTGCCCAAAATCTTTTTATAATAGAGCTGATTTCTGGGGCATCCAAACTATATGTCATTACATACCTCATGGACTGATTAACGGACTGGGGATTCTCATCTGTCCCCTTATCTACATTCAGAGACCCCTGATGGAAATTCAATAGCGGTTGGTAAAATCCTACCCTTCTCTTCCGCTGTATCTCTATTATTAGCTCTACCAACATGGGGGTCGGGTAGCCTCTATTAGAAAACAATTCTTTGATGTTTTCCATTTCTACCACAAAATCATCATCTAAGGTTACCATTCTAGCCACTCGGACTAACTGTCCTTTCACAATGGCACGTTTTTGGTGATATGGATGATTACTATCGAAATGAAGGTAGCTATTGGACCATGTCGGCTTTCGATAAATCTTGGCTACCATGCACTCATTTTCAGGTGATTTTATTAACTCCACATCTAAATAAGACACCCTCATTTCATGGTACTCCCAGGTGAATTTCAAAAACTCAGTGGAATTGTTGAACTCCTTCACCAAACTGTCCGCTACCTCCCTATTTCCTTCCATAATAATAAAAATATCATCCAAAAACCTCGTATACAGATGGACCCTCTCTGCTAAAATGAATGCTTGAACACAAAAATGCTCTCCCACGATGCCAAAACCAAATTGGCAATGCTCCCCCCACATGGTGACCCCATTGGGACCCCTTTTATCTGATGATAATATTTCTGATTGAATGTCACAAAATTACAAGTGAGAATTATATCTAAAAGCTCTCTCACCATTGAGATCTCCTCTTTTGGGCACCCTTGCCCGTAACCTTTCCTCTACCCATTCTAACGCAATGTCATGGGGTATGGAAGAGTACAAGTCAACCACATCTATGGTTAAGAAGACATCACCTGGTTTCAGGGTATAAGAATTCACCCTTGCCAGAAAAGACCATGAATCCTTAGATATCTGCTCTTCAAGTTTGACGTATTTTTTCAATATGGTGTCCACCACCTTGGCTGCTGCATAAGTTATGCTCCCTTCGCACTAACCAGTTGTCTCATTGGTGGATCATGGACATCCTTGTGGATTTTAGGATTTCCAAAAACCACTGGTATTCTCGGAGATACCATAGTTATATAATTAAAAACACTCTTGTTTATAGACCCATTCATGTACATGTCTTCAAAGTACATCTGGATCCTAGTTAAATGCCCATTCAACTCATTCAAGGAAATAGGCACATAACTTTCCGAAGACAAAATTGTCTCAATTCTCTCATTATAATCCACCAATTCCATCAATACTAGCCCACCCCCTTTGTCCGGCTGCATCACCCTATCTGAGGAGTCTTTCAGGAGTTTCAAGAACTCCCACTCTTCTTTCGTGATGTTGTACTTAGAAGTGGCCCTCAACTCCATAGAGCGGCAGATTTCCACTTCACACATTCTCTCAAAGAGTGACAGTGATGGATGTATGGGGGGGTTGAAAGTACTGGGAATGAGAAAGGGAGTTAATATGGTCCCTATGTTCCCCAACATCAAACTCAAATTACATTTCCTAATGAACAACTTCAAATCTAATAATGACTCTGCCAAGTCTGCTCTTTTACTAGGCACGAAGGACATGCCTTTAGCTAATAAGTCCACCAACTCCATCGGAGGCTGAAAAGAAGAAAAGTTATATATTTTAAAGTCCTTCTTAGAGTTAAACAGGATTTTAGGTTGATCATAATCAGACCGGGTAATGTCTAGGTCTTCTTCATCCGAGTTTTGTTTTTCGATTGTTTCTTCTCCGGTGATGGCTCTTGGGTCGAGGCCACCCCCTGAAAAATTGCCTCATCATCATCATTATTAAGCAAATTGAGCTGATTTTCTATATTCATCTTATCTGTCCAAGATTCAGTCATCACCGCTTGAGATGTCGTTTTCGGTTTTGTGTTGACATGAGGCCCTCCTTCGCGATCACATGTCCAATGTCGGGTCCCCGGTAAATGCGTATCTGGCATCAACGAATTGTCCTGAGATTTGGGGGGTCAGGGGTACGCTACCCCTTCTTTATATGCCTTTATGTCTCTCTGCAATTTTTGTGTTTTCAGCATGTTAATCTTGGTCATATGCTGGTCTATACTTTTAAAAGTCCGATCGTAATCAAACTTAAACTTAGAAAATTCCAAGTCATTCATGATAGATGGATTTAATAAGTTCAAATCATTCATTAAGATGTCTATAGCTGCTTGATAATGGGAACGAATCAAATTCAATAATTCGAACCCATGTTTGTCGAACAATTCCACCAAGTCTTTATGGAAATGTGACCCCTCTGCCAGCCCCGTAGGGTACTGCCAGGACCTCAGCCCCTTGGGTACCACCTTTGCATGTTCACACTCTTTAAAGTACGCCACCTCAAGTTGAAGCTTTCTTAATTTAAAAAATTTTTGGTCAAACACCGATAATCTCTCCCCCAAAGGCACCACAGGTATAATTGATTCAACTGGCCCCAAGTCACAGTTAGAGAAAGAAAAAGGACGATCCAACCACTGCGAAAGCGTGTCCCCCAACTGTACATCTCTGTTATATGCGTTTATATTCACATTTGTTCTCCCATCTGGCAAAGCCATTAATGATGACTGAAAAGACTTACCAGCTTGGCCTGGTGGAATACTGTCAGACACTGACCCCGACCCACAAACTGATGCAAAAGTCAAAGATTCTTGTAAAACAGACTTAGGCTTGGTGTCATGTACCTGTTGAGATGCTGCCAATACATAATCCACACGTTGGGACAAACTCTCAACTTTATCCGTTAGAAGGCTAATAAGTACCGTCAAATTACCAGTCTCTGCTGTATTGGAGATGCCAGAGGAAGCAACCGCCGATGAATCCATGACCAACTCAAGTAAAAACATGAAACAAACTTTAGGAAACACACAAAGGAAACCAACGGCCTGTAAACTCCCAAAGGAAATCCAACAGCAAACTCAGCTGGAGTACACCCAAAGTAAGCAGCTATACAAGCAGATAAATCCAATGAGCGAACAACTGAAAGCTAAAGACTGGAAAACTGGAAAAACTCTGGCAAAACTGATTTATTTAAGCCTTAAAACTATAGCTTTTCGTCAGTCCGCAGACTAACTTCTTCAGAAACAATGTATCCAAAACAAGTTTCAACAGTCCTCTTGGCTTTAAAAACTCTGAGTAATGACATCACTTCCTCAAATTGACTTAAAGGGATAGCACACCCTCTTTCCATCACTATGATCATTACACTCAAGTATTCATACAATAATATAATTCCACTTCAAAATTAGATGAATGGAATTAAAAATACAAGGATGAAAGAATATATATAAAAAATGATAATAATAATAAAAAATAATAATGATATTAATATTATAATGAAATCAAATATAAACATTATAATTATAAATGTACATATTCTAACTAAAAACCTGATGCAGCAAATACAAATTCCCAAACTGCAATAAAATTCACTGCTGCATTTCTATATGTGACTCTCCTATTTACCGTGTGTGATGGGGTTCAACATCTAAAAAAAATTTTTTATATAAATTATATAACATTTATGTTATATAATTGCTATAGACATCTTAATGAATGATTTGAACTTATTAAATACATCTATCATGAACGACTTGGAATTTTCTAAGTTTAAGTTTGATTACGATCGGACTTTTTAAAGTATAGACCAGCATATGACCAAGATTAACATGCTGAAAACACAAAAATTGCAGAGAGACATAAAGGCATATAAAGAAGGGGTAGCGTACCCCAGACCCCCCAAATCTCAGGGAAATTTGTTGATGCCAGATACACATTTACCGGGGACCCGACATTGGACATGTGATCGCGAAGGAGGGCCTCATGTCAACACAAAACCGAAAACGACATCTCAAGCGGTGATGACTGAATCTTGGACAGATAAGATGAATATAGAAAATCAGCCCAATTTGCTTAATAATGATGATGATGAGGCAATTTTTCAGGGGGTGGCCTCGACCCAAGAGCCATCACCAGAGAAGAAACAATCAAAAAACAAAACTCGGATGAAGAAGACCTAGACATTACCCGGTCTGATTATGATCAACCTAAAATCCTGTTTAACTCTAAGAAGGACTTTAAAATATATAATTTTTCTTCTTTTCAGCCTCCGATGGAGTTGGTGGACTTATTAGCTAAAGGCATGTCCTTCATGCCTAGTAAAAGAGCAGACTTGGCAGAGTCATTATTGGATTTGAAGTTGTTCATTAGGAAATGTAATTTGAGTTTGATGTTGGGAACATAGGGACCATATTAACTCCCTTTCTCATTCCCAGTACTTTCAACCCCCCCATACATCCATCACTGTCACTCTTTGAGAGAATGTGTGAAGTGGAAATCTGCCGCTCTATGGAGTTGAGGGCCACTTCTAAGTACAACATCAAGAAAGAAGAGTGGAAGTTATTAAACTCCTGAAAGACTCCTCAGTTAGGGTGATGCAGCCGGACAAAGGGGTGGGCTAGTATTGATGGAATTGGTGGATTATAATGAGAGAATTGAGACAATTTTGTCTTCGGAAAGTTATGTGCCTATTTCCTTGAATGAGTTGAATGGGCATTTAACTAGGATCCAGATGTACTTTGAAGACATGTACATGAATGGGTCTATAAACAAGAGTGTTTTTAATTATATAACTATGGTATCTCCAAGAATACCAGTGGTTTTTGGAAATCCTAAAATTCACAAGGATGTCCATGATCCACCAATGAGACAACTGGTTAGTGCGAAAGGGAGCATAACTTATGCAGCAGCCAAGGTGGTGGACACCATATTGAAAAAATACGTCAAACTTGAAGAGCAGATATCTAAGGATTCATGGTCTTTTCTGGCAAGGGTGAATTCTTATACCCTGAAACCAGGTGATGTCTTCTTAACCATAGATGTGGTTGACTTGTACTCTTCCATACCCCATGACATTGTGTTAGAATGGGTAGAGGAAAGGTTACGGGCAAGGGGTGCCCCAAAAGAGGAGATCTCAATGGTGAGAGAGCTTTTAGATATAATTCTCACTTGTAATTTTGTGACATTCAATCAGAAATATTATCATCAGATAAAAGGGGTCCCAATGGGGTCACCATGTGGGGGGAGCATTGCCAATTTGGTTTTGGCATCGTGGGAGAGCATTTTTGTGTTCAAGCATTCATTTTTAGCAGAGAGGGTCCATCTGTATACGAGGTTTTTGGATGATATTGTTATTATTATGGAAGGAAATAGGGAGGTAGCGGACAGTTTGGTGAAGGAGTTCAACAACTCCACTGAGTTTTTGAAATTCACCTGGGAGTACCATGAAATGAGGGTGTCTTATTTAGATGTGGAGTTAATAAAATCACCTGAAAATGGGTGCATGGTAGCCAAGATTTATCGAAAGCCGACATGGTCCAATAGCTACCTTCATTTCGATAGTAATCATCCATATCACCAAAAACGTGCCATTGTGAAAGGACAGTTAGTCCGAGCGGCTAGAATGGTGACTTTAGATGATGATTTTGTGGTAGAAATGGAAAACATCAAAGAATTGTTTTCTAATAGAGGCTACCCGACCCCCATGTTGGTAGAGCTAATAATGGAGGTACAGCAGAAGAGAAGGGTAGGATTTTACCAACCGCTATTGAATTTCCATCAGGGGTCTCTGAATGTAGATAAGGGGACAGATGAGAATCCCCAGTCCGTTAATCAGTCCATGAGGTATGTAATGACATATAGTTTGGATGCCCCAGAAATCAGCTCTATTATAAAAAGATTTTGGGCAGTCGCTATCAGTGAGTTTGACGGGCTGCAGCAATTGGGCACCCTAGTTCAGTTTACATATAGGAAGGGCCCTTGCCTAAAGAACATTTTGGAAGGCCAGTTGGGAAGTACAAATATAAGGGCCGGTATGTATACATACAATTCATGTAGATATTGCAGATTTGTCAAAACGGGGCTTCATTTTTCTATCCGGAATAACATCTATACAGTAAAAGGAAGATATAACTGTAAAAGTTCTCATGTTGTATATGTGGCGGTATGTTTTTCCTGTCCGTGTTTCTATGTGGGGAAAACGGACAGGAAACTGTGCCAACGCATATATGAACATGATTACGCCATAAAAAAGAACAAGGAAGAAAATGCCCTAGCTAAACATATTCAAGAGCATCCTGAGCATGGATTTGGCTTTATGGCTATTGATCATATAAATACCAGACATGGAAAAGGGAAGGATTCATTATTATTAGAAAGGAAGGAATTGCTTTGGCAATTGAGACTCAGAGCATTTGCTTCTCCAGGTCTCAATGGCATGTTGTCCATTTCATGCATTTTAAAGTTAAAGAGCCTAGAGAGGTAGTTAAATTCTACATGGGGATTTTAATGAGTTTATATTTATGCATGGTTACATGAAAAAACATTTTATATAAATTTTACATAAATGTTATATAATTTATATAAAAAAAAAATTTTAGATGTTGAACCCCATCACACTTGGTAAATAGGAGAGTCACATATAGAAATGCAGCATTGAATTTTATTGCAGTTTGGGAATTTGTATTTGCTGCATCAGGTTTTTAGTTAGAATATGTACATTTATAATTATAATGTTTATATTTGATTTCATTATAATATTAATATCATTATTATTTTTTATTATTATTATCATTTTTTATACATATTCTTTCATCCTTGTATTTTTAATTCCATTCATCTAATTTTGAAGTGGAATTATATTATTGTATGAATACTTGAGTGTGATGATCATAGTGATGGAAAGAGGGTGTGCTATCCCTTTAAGTCAATTTGAGGAAGTGATGTTATTACTCAGAGTTTTTAAAGCCAAGAGGACTGTTGAAACTTGTTTTGGATACATTGTTTCTGAAGAAGTTAGTCTGTGGACTGACGAAAAGCTATATTTTTAAGGCTTAAATAAATCAGTTTTGCCAGAGTTTTTCCAGTTTTCCAGTCTTTAGCTTTCAGTTGTTCGCTCATTGGAATTATCTGCTTGTATAGCTGCTTACTTTGGGTGTACTCCAGCTGAGTTTGCTGTTGGATTTCCTTTGGGAGTTTACAGGCCGTTGGTTTCCTTTGTGTGTTTCCTGAAGTTTGTTTCGTGTTATTCATGACTGCTTCCACCGCATTGCTGCCCCCCTGGATTGGTTCAGTTATGCAGTGCAAAGAAGGTGAGTTGAAACAGATCGCACATTGTCTGTCCTGGAATGCACAGTGTCTGTGCTAAAACATCATTTGGATTTGAGAGTCGGACTCATAGACATAGGTCAGCAACCCATCTGCTGAGAGTCCATGTGGCCATGCACAATCACGCTCCTGTAGTGGCAGTACATCTAGTGCTACAGAGGGGAGTCTGCTGCCCACACCAAGATGTGGTAGACACAGTCATAGCAGACAGCATTCACCATCAGGTACTAGCACTGTTTCTGACCTTCGGCATGGAGGTGCCAGTGCAACTTCTGGCAGAGCCAGTTCCCATGTTCAGGGCCAGAGATGGTGAACTGTCAGCTCTACCATGCACGTTTCAAAGCTGTCCAACATATACACAAGTAGGGCTAGCACTGAGCTTGACTATGTACATGCATACACTCACACACCACTATCAAATGCAGGTCACCTACAGACACACACAGCACATTTTCATGGTCCATCTTGCCTGCTTCCCGTCCTGACTCACACACATGTTGCCAACCTTTTGGGTCAGCCTAGGCCTCCTGCACCCCTATGCAACAACCTGTGCAAGTGACGATACCTATGCCACATCCCTGTCATCCTTGTCATTGATGCAGGGAAATGAAGCTATGTGTCTGATGCACAGGGTGACTATATAAATTAACATGTACTTGTGTAACGCATTGTTGTTTTGCCATGCTACTTGTAGTGGCTACTGACAGATACTGTGTGCTGAAATTTGTAATGAGTAAGCCACATAATTTGGTGTACCTAATGTTGTATGATGTTGTAATGGCTGTATACTTACACAATGAAAGGTGTGTCATGAACTTGTTTATGTTTCAGTTTCAGGATTCTGTTGGGGACACCTATGGATACACAACAGCAATAAAGCCATAGACATCACAGCACAGGATAGAATGCTAGCACAGAAGAAATATGTCTTCAGCAAGGTACAGCCCTATAGGTGTATGACTCCATAGGTCCATATGTGTATAACAGACTAACAAGGACAATGGCGTCATTCAGCGTGCTCATGTATCCCTAATCTTCAAAAAGATCTGATACCCTTGATAAGTGTCACCAGGGATTTGACAGCTAACACATCTACAAGCTGTGGTGCTGAAGATGACCTATCTACAAATTTCCTGTGTTCAGTACAGACATTTGTCCGACAACAGCTATGATTGTCTTGTTCTGCATCCCATTGTGTAACCTGAACATGACGTGTGTCACAGCAGATGTGTGCATCACATGCATGGGGGCCTGTTACATACAGGGTGTACTATCTGCATTACATATCTGTCTCTCCAGCATGTACTATTTATACCACAATGATGGTGTACGTGTGTAGAACAGGTAAGACGTGTTAGTCCTGTCATGGATATGTGGGAGTTACACAGTGGGATGTGACACCTTCCTGCATGACAACCATACACATCCCCGCCAAAGCATTAATGAGACAGACTACACATGTATGGTCTTGACACAGACTCCATAGGACATGTTATCTGCAATGTGTACTGGTGTACCATATAACCTACATGGCTGCTACAGTTGTAAGATATGCCTGTGTAGTAACATTGCAAGGGTGCCACTGTACATAATGATAGGTGTGATGAGTGCCACTTTAAGTATAGCAATGGCAATCTGAGATTTACATCACATACCTTTCTGCTTAGGTTGTACAACACTGAATGCATCCCCACATCTTACCGACCAGTGAATGTCAAAGGCTATAGTCACAAAAAGGTACCAATAGGAGGTGCCGAAATAATCACCGTGCAAAGGTATAGCAGCCACAAACAGTTTTAATTTATAAACGCCACCCAAAGTCAACAGCGTTTTCATCCACTGACTTCTTCAGATGTAAAAAAAAAAAATGTCAAAGGCTGCATTACTCTCTGTGTCCATTAGTCCATGAGTAATGGCTCAACCACGTGTAGTGTGCAGACGCTACTATATTTTCCAGGGGTGGATGACTTTCCAAAGGATAGCACTAGACAGTCATTGGCATCTAGTATTTGTCAGTGGCTCAGACAACAACTAAATGTGCGTCTCAGGCCATCCTGGATAACTGTTGGTTCTGTGTGGGATTCAGTGACAGCTCCTGATATGCAATCACCTGCTAATGTAGTCAGTCAGAGGTCACTGACAGTGGCTGTGACTGCAGAGAGGGAATGGCTAGAAGGAGTACACCATTAATGATGTCTGGGGAAATCCACTGATGACTGGCATTATTGCAGCACAGGTCTCCCAATGCTATCTTCACAGATTATGACTGTCAGACACTTGCCTATCCACCAGATGACATAATATTCTGTAGATAACCTACACAGTTTCCAGCAAGGCATGCTGGCCTAATATTGTCAAACACCTTGTCAGACCATGGTAGGTAGAGTGAGTAATATTCCCGTCACTGCATAGTGTAACACTCAATGGAGTCCACCAGTTAGAGTCGGTAGGCATGATTTGGCCTTGAGAATAACAAACAGTGTTTGGTCCAATGTCAGTAGGTGTACAACAGTGTTACTGCTCGTATTCATGCTAACTCCTTTCATGGCATTCCATGTCACATGACACAGAGATCTGGGGACACTGCTTGGCGCTACATTCTAGTTGTCCTTTGTGCAAGTAAGTATTGCAGTTACTTTTAGCATGTTCCAAGAAGAGAGTCACCCAAGGCATCTGTACAGAGTGCAGAGAAACACATTAGGGAAGTGTGATATGTATACCCTGTGATTGTAAGGTGGGGGATTTAAACAGATATTCTGCAGTTGGACACTACCCAAGCTGTGTGTACTGGAAGGACACAATTACCTTGTGAAGACTGTGTTAAGCATGGGAGTCCACAGACTTGCTGGTGCCTGGCAACTACTAATGCTGGTCTCACCAACATGAATCTCACATAGGATGTCATGCTGTGATACATTTTCTGTCATCACATGCAAAACATTACTATGAAGCCCATGATGACAGGTAGGACACAGCCTGTTTGCTCATCCACATAGCATGAAAGTCTCTGAAGGCTTCACATACCCTTTTCAAGGTAGATGCCATGATTAGCAACCTGGGCACTCAGTTGGCTTTTGCATGTCCTATGCTTTCTGTTCCAGGGTTGTTGGTATGTCACTAGGGAACTGACAAGAAGGGAATTTATAGTACTGCTGCAGGGCCACAGTATAATGTACAATGTCCAGTGACATAGATGTCAAGTCTTGCTGAAACAATCAGCACACTGGCAGCGAGCCATTGCAGTTGACAATTTCACAACTAGCCATGCATCCTGCCCTTCAGCAGATTACTGGTGGATATGTGCATGACATTGCTGTAAGGCCTACAGCAGTGGACTAGCCACCTTTGGCCCATGTGTGTCCACCTACCACATGTCCTAGGCATGTCATACTGTACAGTCATATACCAGAAACATGTATGTGTTCCCACATCATATCACACAACAACCAGTGTGCTGTCTAGTTGGTTGACAGGCATCATATGCTTGCAAGACCAATGTAATGTCAGCAAAGTTGAACAAGTCCTCTATGTATGCACAGGCATCCACATCTTCACTGCAAGGTATGCCAACAAACACTGTATATCAGGCTGTCAACTCCAAGGGTGTGGCAGCACCTGCTGCTGAGATGTTGGGAGTGTCCCCATCCTTCTACTCCTATGACACACAAACACAACATGTGACAGATGTAACTGCATTTCAAACCTTGCTGCCATGGTGTTTCTAACAGCACTCATTACATATGGCAATAAGCATTATGCCAACATACACAGCTCACATCCTGAACCACCTACACCCACATCACACACACCTGTATGTGTGCAGTTCCTTACCAAAGACATTGCCAAATAGACACCTCATCAAATCCTGCATTTGGCATGCACAGTACACATAATACTGCATGCATCACTCTCTCACTGGTCAAACATCCAAGGTAAAACACAAAATCACAGCTCTTAGTCAAAGGTGATTGCATTGTGAGACACATTAATGTCTGTGTCAAGTGGCTACATATGGGAAAGATCACAGATAGCTGTCTGTCGGTTGACACAATAGGCCTTACCACACATTGCCACAAATCAAGGAATATCAGTTAACATAATGATGACATCATCATTCTTGCAGGTGTGTACAACTAGGTACATATGTCATCAGCCTGTTTGCAGACACATGAATGTGCTTAGCCAGTCTGTGTGTCTTGAGGGTATATGCATACCTTTCAGCTGCAGATAACACTTGCCTGGGATAGTGGCTCCATACACACAGAAATTGATGGAAATCAATAATTGCCTTAGCATGTGGTGCTATTGTCAGGGGATCTACTACATGTATGTCTGGGATCCCTTGCTCAACAGGCATCAATGCTTCATCAGTGATGGTCTTCATCTCTTACCCCTGAGATTTGGAGTAATGGCTACGGCTATTGACACCCCAACAATGCAACTTAGATTCACTGTTCAGGAAACAGTTGGCAATGAGAATGCTATCTTTATACAGCATCATGGTTATGCTGCTACATGGTGAGTATGGCAACACTGAATACAGCGGAATGTGTCCCCACCCTGGATTATGCAAACATGTGTGCAGTCAAGGACATCTGATTCAAGGCTGTGGGCAGCACCACAGCTATTCCAGACTACACATCCATCCATATCTTCACACCTCAAAATGACAGCATTCAAGGTAATGCAGGTGATGTATGGATACTCATTAAATATAGATACACATCCAGATTTTGTTTAACACTGTGATTTCCTGGAGACACTGCAGGTACCATTCAGTACTGGAAGGGCACATGATCGAGCAATAGCTGCCTACAGGAGCAGCTCCATGAATCTAGACACCCATTGTGCATATTTGTTTGCACGTGTGTCTATTAAGATATATCATTACACCATGGTGTGGGGTGGCAGCAAGTGACCACCAACTGCTCACTTGCCCAAAGCTTAGTCCATGTCCTTAACTACAATGCCTTGGAGCAGTGCCATGATATCCCCCCAAGTGGAACTAATGTATTGCTTTATGTGTTTACCAATATGGGTGGCTACTGCAGTCCCCCAATGTGAGGTCCTCCCTGGTGGGATCTGACCACAGATCAGTGTCATTAAAACTACCAGCACTAACCCCCCTTGCAGACAATACAGGCATATGTTTCAAAAAAGCCATTTAAAGCCTCCTGTGGGATGGCTGACACAGCTTGACTGCACCTCCCCCCTCTGATAGGACAGGCAAGTATGCAGAGCTCTACACCCATGCATTAAGCCAGCAGCATTACAACTGCATGAACTTGGCTGTACCTGACAAGAGGAACACAGGCTCCTCATGGCACAGCAAGCCTGCCTGGTGGACAACTGCCATTATCAGGCTGTACAGTAAGAGATGGACAGTGTTGTGTGACAATTGGGGTGAGGGTGCCCCCTCTAAAATGGAGGCACAACCATCTCAGCTAAAACAAGCACATAGTGTTGTTGTGATGTTGTGTAGAAACAGCAAGTGACAAAATTAGCCATTCACACAAAGCATAACCACAACACACAGTGTAGTTACATGTGTAACCTCAAAGGACAGATCCAGATTGTCAGTGAACTCATACATAATGATGTCATATATAATTGGTCTGTATTCATAGCTAACCTATAGTCCCACAGGTTCTGCGTCATCTTCACTGCCTTGTCCCCACCACGTGACACATGACATTCCTAAAACCTGTCCCATAACTTCCATATCTACAGAGCAGGTTGTAAATGGCCTCTCTATGGGGGATGCACAGCATCTACTGGGCATGCTAACATTCTTGAGTGCATCATACTTGGGATCTGACAAGGATTACTAACAACATTGAGAACACCTTGCAATCATACTGAAACCACTAGCTGCACCCCAGCTGACTGGACAATGTTAATTGTTATACCCTTACACAGAGGTGGTGGAGGCACTGACCACCAGAACTATAGACCTCTTTGGCTGAGTATCCATGTCTGTATGGCTGCAGGGGCAATTATTATGGACCTGATCAGCACACACATATGTGATCTACACACAGTTGACTGTACATGGTTTGGATGTCTGACAGTGGGATCATGACTGTTAAACATTGTGGACATTTCTGAAGCAGTCACCAAGGACGTGGGTCAGGGGACATCAGAGCGTACAACCCCCTGGACTTAACAATGTCATATGACTATATCCCCCACTCAGACATCATTTACAAAGCACCCACTTAGGCATCCACGGTACTATCATTGTAAGGGTCACTAGGTGGCCCATTGATGGCACACATACTCAACATAAGGACATCTGCCTCCAATATCTGATCTATAAGCAGCAATGTTCAACAGGGCTCATTCCTGGGTCCTATACTGCTTGGAATCCATTTAACCACGATACAAGCGAATACTGAATGTCTGTGGCTAACAATGTTGGCTGATGCCTGCAAACTGTGGACACATATGAAGTCTGTGAGTTATGTCAATATCCTACAAGAGGGTATTGATGAACAAATATCTGTTGACATAGTAATGTCCATAAACTCCATGCAAATATATACGTAGTTTCATTTTCATCACTAACACCTATGTACCTGGTAAGTAGCACATCAGTCACAACATGTGATATACATACTCAGGGGTAAAAGAACTGGGCACACAGACTTGGCCACACATGTTTACACCTAATGTGCCTGAGCTCACCATGTCTCCCCAGTGGTATAATGTGAATCATATGTCATACCTGAAGGCACAATCAGCTGTAATTGACATACTCATAATCTTCATGTAGTCTTCCCTCAGCATGTCAATATCTGAGTGCAATGGCTATTTGGAAATGGACTTTCCAAACAGTACTGGCACTTGCACACAATTGTTCCTCACAAGAGAACTTCACATCTGCAACATGTATTCAATGGGGATCATCTGAAATGAATGTCATTGTAGCCTCTAGCATATAGACTATTCAGAGGTGATCTCTGCCTTGCATACGGGGAAATGAGTGACCATGCTTGACTGTAAATTCTGCGTATCTGTAGGTGGCATAGCAGATGCATTAATCACTCTAAGGACATTAACCTAGCATGTGACATTAATAATACATGCTGGTGGGAAAGATTTGCCTAGCAGACTTTAACCCACATTTGAAACAAAACCCCAGCTAATGGCAAGCAGAGCACCTCAGTGCACCTCAGCACATGGCATCTGTATGATTGGCTAGGAGACCATCATTTCACCACAGAGCTTCTGCCTGTGTCCCTCTTGGACTGAGGCAATATGTGCTGATCATGTAAATAAGGGTATACAGAATGCTCTAACAGCCACACACACAAACATGGCTACATTGAGGATAGCACCACTTCCAGTTACTGTTTACAGAACATGGCACAACACACACATAGTTCAAGGTGGCTGTATGCAGATTAGAACACTTAACAATGTAATGGCACATACTACAGATCATGCCACGTGATGTACGCAGCACACCCTATGTCTGACAGGACTATCAGTTTAGGACATATTATGCTTGATGACATCAGCAGGCCTAGTTGTGGTCAGGCATTTGGAGGGCCACATCACCTACTACAAATAAAATTCTGTAAAACTCTACCTCTTTCTAAGTTACTGAGGTGATCACATTTATGCCATATGGACATACACGCCAAGTGGCCTGGAGTGAGATTAGAACCCCAACCTATCTAGTCTTACACACTATAGAGCATAACAGTTATTGCATGCACCACAGTTGAAGCCTGATGCTACAATGGCAGCTGGTAGTCTTAAGGTAGATGACATCATCAGGCCTTGTAGAAGAGGGCAGTTTGAAAGCCAGCAGAAACTTACAAGGCCAAAAAGTGCATATCCATTGCAGATTGATAGCCAATGAGGGATATTATGCATGTAAGAGAGAGATACCTACATATATGTATACATATCCATCTGTCAGTATGTATAGACATATCTATACATAACAGGCCATTTTAATCAAGGGGCAACAGGATTGTGCTCAGTTTAACTAAATGTATGGGCATGCCCAGTGGGAATGTCAGTACTTATAAAGTAACTCTGGCCCACACTTACCTGTACTCCAGTCCAGGATTTTGTGTGTGTTACAGGCACTGACAGCTGTCCCTGTTTCTGCAGTACTGCACTTCACTCAAAATGTCCATGGCATTCTCCAGCTGTCTGATGTATTTAATATGTGGCAGAGGTTCATAATGTTACACTGCACACAGACTGACAGTCTGTGAAAACACCAACATAATAATACCTCACATGCAGAAGATGTGGATACTTCCAGATTTGAACCATCAACAGCATTATCCAGGATAACTCCCTAGTCCAGTGAGCCACATAAGCTGCCAGCCAGAGAGTAGTCATTCATCACACAATCAACAGCATACATATGTATGTTGTTATTCCTGCATTAAGTGAGACATACAATGTGTGATCAAGTTCTATGTTACTGCCCTGAGATTGCCTGGACTGCTGATATACCAATGATGACTTACTGTTAAAACAGTTATATGGGAAAAATTATGTGTTGGGTGTGGGAGAACAACACTACATGTTCTGCTGGGATACACAGTAGTCCAAATATCATGTGACCCCACTGTTTAACATCTCCCTTGACTGATGTAGTGCATATTCCAACCGTGGGCCCTAGTGAATATTAAGGAACACATACTAGTGGACTGGATAACTGTAGTCCAAAGTGGATGTTACTTGTGTCCAAATAGTCCACTATATTTCCTTGCAAAAGTGCAGCAGATCCATACACAATACCATATTATAGTAGTCCTTACAAGTAGTGAGTGGGTTAGGGACTTACCTTGCGAATGCAGCAGTTGACAGAACTGTAGTTCAGGGCCAACTCTGTCTGATGTAAGCAGTACACAGCCAATACATGGATAGGTACAGGTCGTGTGGGTTGCCTGGAATCAATTTTAATATATGTATGTGAGTAGGAGTAAGGTGTCAGTCCCTAGGGCCCTAGGTTGTCAGTGAATGTGCTATGCACTGTGCCTTAGCCAAGTCATGGCATACTGGGCATGCCTACGTCTGCCTACAGGGACATCATCAGGGGGTTCTTCCTCCGAGTCCTCCTGTGACTGTGGCTGTGGTGACCTAGACACTAGTGGGGGGCTGTGTATCCCTTCCCTTTGCTGATCCTGCTGCAGCTGTTTCCACAGGATTATACTATGTAGCATAGCACATACTGTGAAAATATGTGCATATGTGGCTGGAGAGCACTGCAGGGCCAATAGATAAGTCAAGGCAATGGAGCCGTGACTTCAGAAGTCCAAACACATGTTCTGTGATGTACCTAGTTTATGCTTGTGCCTCATTATCGCATTCTTCTGTGGGTGTTTGTGCATTTCTGATGGGTGCCACCATCCACGGTTCGAGGGCATCGCCAGCATCCCCCAGTAAATGGCCGTGTGGGATGCCCGCCCCTAGCAAACATCAGGTACAGCTGTGATGCGTGCCAGATATGGGAGTCGTGTTAACTGCCAGGGCTGCCAGCACATGCATTCAGGATAGTTTCCTGGGCATTGCACACAACTTGGCAGTAGATGGAGTGGTACCCCTTGCGGTTGACATAGATTCTACCCTCCTCACCAGGTGGTGCTTTGATGTGTACATGAGTGTAATCTATGGCTTACTTGTGTGGTATTGATCAATGGTCTAACTGAACGATACGAGGTTTGATCCCCTTTGGCAGGTAATAACTTAGTAGGAATATTGCACAGTGTAGTTTAACTGTAACCAGATAGTATGGCTAACTCAATGATATTTTTATTTATTTATTTATTTATTGATTTATTTATTTATCATTTGTTAACCGTGAAAGTTCGACTTGGAACAAAAACAGTTTTCAAGTGAGCCCGGAGAGAAATGCTCCAGATGCATGCCTTTGTAATGCATGCATGATATTATATAGATGTGTGGATATTTCATTTTTGTTTATTAAAAATTAATACAACTGCATGCAACATAAATTACTTAATGTTCTTGGAGTTGTATGTAGGTGCAGTAAGCTAGTGAAAAGTATAAGGCATATGTCACATACAAAATAATTGAAAGTCTATGGAGTCCTCACTTAAATTTATGGTGCCATTTATGCTATGGGGAATAGCATGTATGCATGATTGTACAATGTCTTCAGATGGCACTAGTCAGCCAGTCAAGTGACTGATAAGAAGGCAACATCTACTTGCATGGCTTGGATCTATAGGTGGCAACAATTAAAGAAGATTCATTACATTGAGGTTGCATGGCTGAATTCATAATAATATACCATCTTACAAGGACTGCCAAGCCATATGGTGAAAACTGATACACGTGCAATTATTTATATGTTTTACATCATTCAAGGTAGTGTGCATCAAACACATACATAGTAACTATGCATAATACATGAGTTCTGCCATATATCGTGCATGAGCTTTAATATACAAGTAAAGCATAAAGTTTTGTTTGCTTGTGTCTAAGCTCATGCATGTTTTCATATAGTAAGCAATAGCTTTTGGAGAACCCAAGAGAAAAGGCTCTCCAATGTGAAAATTATGCTGAAATTGATGCAGCTTACTTGGCAATTAGTTATGAGCAATATATATATATATATATATATATATATATATATATATATATATATATATTTTTTTTTTTTTTGCTAAATGAATGACTGCAAATGTAGTATGACAGTTGTGTGCCGAGAATAGTAGAAAAAGTTGTATTAACTGTTATTTTGAACCTGAGGGTTAAGTAATGTATATAGCTCAATTTACTACTTAGTTCACTGTTTTTTGTTTATTGGGTTAATAAAGTAGCAGCCAAGAGGAAAGACTGTGACACTGGAATAATATCACAGACTGTTAGGAGAAAGATGAAAATTAGATAAGTCCCCAGATGAAGAAGCTTAGCCACTTGATCCACCTGTACTTTTGTGTAGTGTCAAAGGAACATTATGTTCCAGCCCAAGAGTGAGATACCTAATACGCTTGTTGGGAGTGAAGGAGGAACCCTAGATTCCATACAGGTCCGGGCTGATTTTGTGGTCAAAGATAAATGTATATCAGATCGTGCACCTGTTCATTTGCAGATAAGAATTCAGAATATGCAAGAGAAGAAAGGAGAGATTGTTAGAGATGGCTTTAGTAAAACGATGACATATGAACAAGAAAATAGTTTTGCGACAGACAATAAACTCTTCCATACGTGACAATATACAGAGCAGGGATGAAATACAAGTGCTGTGGTGGGAAGGAATGAAGGCTAACATTAGATTGTATCCAAGGACTGAGGAGGGCAAGCATACACATGAATGACAGAAAATAATTTTAGATAGGGGAAATAAATTAGCAGAGCTGCAGCAAACAGTATTGACTTGTACAAGAGATAGGCAGCTCATATTAGGACAGAGAAATATATTAGAATGTAAACTAGAGGCACTAATATTTCAGAAGGAGTGATTTCTGGTAGGTACAAGGTAAAAATAAAGTTAAGTACATTGCCTAGACATTCAAAGAGAAGAACAGGGGCACAATTCATCTTGGAACCAGAAGGTGATGGAATAATCCAGTTGTTGTTGTGTCTTTCAGCTTTTCCCGGTTAGGGGTTGCCACAGCGGAACTCTGGGCCGCTAATGATTGGTAGTTGATTTTTACATGCCGAGTTATCAGCCCTGATGCACAACCTTCAACGAAGGTACGCCCATTCATGCATGTCTCCACGCAGAAGACGCTCTAGCTGAGAATCGAACTGGACAGCGTCTTACTGTGAGACGACAACGCTACCGCAGCACCACCACCACGTCTGTTGGAATAATTCCTTAAATGCCTTTTTATCCCTTTTTAGATTATATACTGGATGATGGAATAATCCAGTATATAATCTAAAAAGGGATAAAAAGGCATTTAAGGAATCTTACACAAAGCTGTATAGATAAATAAGTACAATAGTTACGAGATAAGAATTTCAGCATTATTGAACTGGGGTGGTTGTTGGGTGTCTATGCTGACAGAAAGGGTAGACTTGTAAAGTATGGCTACCCCACCACCCTTTCTGGTGGTACGGTCTAGTCGAAACATACTATACCCTGGTGGCAGAATCTCATGGCCCTTGGTGGCAGGCTTCAACCATGTTTCTGCTAGGCATAATATATCTGGGGAATGAACAGCTAAGAGGGCATGCAGGTGCTGAGTTTTGTTATTTATGCTCCTAATGCTTAGATGGCAGGCCAGCAGTGAGCTAGGAGGTCTATTTCTTGGAGCTATGGAGGTAGGGGATATAGTAGGGGGATTAGGGCCAACAGGTGGGGATGGACCAGGGTTTGGGTGGATGTCGCTATCCTTTGTGAGGTTATAGTGTATCCTGAGTATGAGGTTTAAGATTTTGAATAAAGTTTTGTAATAGTTTCTAGTTTTATGACTAATCTAACTAGGTCTAGTAAGATGGTAGTATTTAGGGGTTAAGGAGGGAAGCATGAAGGGAGTGAGTAAGGGTGCATTATTATCTGTTGTAGATGGGATTGATGTTTGGAATTTAGGCTAGTGAAAATCTGGGTGATCCTGATATTCGTAGGCTGTTAGGAGATATGGGATGAGTAAAAGGGGTAGAAGTAGAGTTAATAAGACTATTTTGGGTGATAGCATACCTACTGAATGGTATTTGACACTTAGGCAAAAGGAATAGTAGAGTTGGGGGACTGGTGGTATCAGGTTGAGAGTGGTGCTGTTGAGTGACAAGTTGTTACTGATTGGTTTAGAAAAGTGGGGTGTGGTCTAGTACCAATAAATGTAGCAGCACCAGGGGTGGAAGGGATTTGGGGGCAGGGAGGGGTGTGAAGCAAGCCCGAGCAAAACAAGGGCAAGGGGAGCAGGGATGAACCAATGCCTGTACTAAGTTGTAGCAGTTTAACTTGTATGAGGAAAGGGGGAGAGAGAAGGCAGTAGGAGTGGTTAGAGGAATACCTTGACTGACTGACATCACACCAGAGGTAAGATGAATGTAAGGGCCTACAATTTGCACTCATCACTGTAATGTTACTTGCACTCAGCACTTTAATTTTACTTATGTTTAGCAGGAAAGACAGACCAACAATATACAATTTTGAGGATTATTACAAGGGTTACTTGTTCAATGTCAGACAAGTAAGTAAAACTTTCAACAGGAATCTGTCTTGAGTGTTAGAAAGCCCGAAAGGTATAAATTATACATGTAAAAATTAGGGTCAGAGAGACAAATGTAAGAGTCAATGTACTTTAGTTACAGGGGAAGGAGGCAAACACTCAAATAGAAAAGAGCCCTATGGCTGACCAAAATGGTGACTTGCTTAATTACACAGCACTGTAAGAGAAAGCTTAACAAATGCTTTTTGTATGTGTAACCTACTGTGATTACTTGCTGGGAGAAAAAAATGTTGTTGTGCTTTCCAATTGCAATCCTATAGACACCGTTATTCAGGAGCTGCAGTTTGTTAGTGTAGGTAAATGTGAAGTTCAATCTGATTAACTGCTGGGAGAAACAATTTTTGTTGTGTTTTCCAATTGCAATCCTGTAGAAACTGTTATTCAGGAGCTGCAGTTTGTTAGTGTAGGTAAATGTGAAGTTCAGTCTGATTAATTGCTGGGAGAAACAATTTTTGTTGTGTTTTCCAGTTCCAATCCTGTAGACACCGTTATTCAGGAGCTGCAGTTTGTTAGTGTAGGTAAATGTGAAGTTCAATCTGAGTCACACCAGGTCAGCCAAGGGGGGAAGAGAGAGGGAAATCCTAAGCACCTAGATTTGAAAATGCTAAGATAACTAAGATAGACGTATTGCATGCAGTGGTATAAATTATACTCTAATCATTGTAGTCATGCGCTATAGTGCAGACATGTGTCATATGGGTTTCACTTTCAAACCTCGAAATACTAAAATTGTCGAACTTCAGTATCTCGAGACGAAAATATAAAAAACGAAAAGTACAAACCATGGAACTTATCCCAGGGCAAGTAAACACTTACCCATCATGGGGAGATATGCCCTTACCCCCACTGTAGTGTGACCCCAGAGTTGGTATATATAGTTGGGGGGGTGTAGCCCCCCACCTAAGTGGGTTTACGATGGTGTAGTATGTTGTTTGTAGTTTTGGGCAAGTGTTTACTTGCCTTGGGATAATTTCCATGGCTCATGCCTTTAACGTATATTTTTGTCTCAAGATACTGAAATGTGACAGTTTCAGTATTTCGAGGTTTGAAAGTGAATCCGTCGTATGTGCATAGTATATGCTTCATCTATACACATCATTGTCACCTTCCTAAGTTATTGTCTTCTTGCAAATTATTGCACAATACCACTCTCACAAGCCAGGATCATGGCTTAAAAAAGTCTCTGAACCAACCCATCCACATGATAACCAAATAATAAATAGCTAGCTAGATATATAGGTAGATAGGGAGGTAAATAATTAAATTAGGTGCCTAAGGACAGGTATGGCATAATTTATTTTATTAATTAGATTGTATTGTGCTGTGTCAGCATGACTGAAATCAACTTTTAAAAGCTTTCACGAGAATTAATGTGTGATTATTTTATCACATCTGTGGACTATCAGCAAGATAATTATTAAATGAACACAGTGGAGCCACAATGTACATTTTATTCTTGCTACCTTCAATAAAGCCAACATAAATTACTTAGTCAGCAATGTTTGTTGGCCTCTGGGTTTTACAGTATAAAAGGTTTCAAACTGATATACTTCAGAATTAACCATGTAAACAAGCTTGGCAATAATGTCTGAGAAATCCAAGACACCAGATTGTCGCAACCAAACATCACAGAGTTTAAAAATGCATTTAGCTCTTTCCTCTTAACATTAATCAGACTTCTTTAGAATAAGGAGAACAAATACATTTACTGCTTATACATATCCTACGCAATGAAATCATGTGATCTGCCTTCGCATATCAATTGACACACATTTATCAAGTTTAACAAATCATTCTTAATAAAAATCACATTAAAATATAAAAATAAGTGCATGGCATAAAATATAAATCATCTTATCGGTCTTATACATTTGCTGCATGTAGATAAGATTGGTGTCTTGGATTTATCAGTTTTTAGTTTTACACTTATGAACAGGCTGAAATTTAGAACACTATGTGTTCAATAATGCTTGGGAAGCAAAGGGCATTTGAAACAGCCAAAATAATTGCTTTCCAAGGCATTTGAGGTTATTTAGTGAAGTTATCGAAGCAGTTTGAGCTTAGAAACCATACTTGATGATCACCAATAGACAGCTTTCTCTCCTGCCATGAGAAATGCAATAGTGTGTTAATAAAGCATTTCTTAAGCTCATGCTCATAGTTTAAAGGTGAATTATTCTGGTAAGAGAAAGGGTATACATACATATTGCACATTAAAAAACAAATTACAGAAATGTGTGTTTTGCTTTACCTTAGCCTCTACATGTAGGTGTGCCTCTCAGATTTTGCAGCCTGGTAGTGACACAGGACAATGGGCTGATGTAACAAAGAAATATCTAGTTTGTTATTAATTAAGCAGCATGCCAGTTAGGTCATAGAATTACTGCTTAGTACAAAATCATACTGTTCATAGGATGCTGGCATCACAGTGCACACCTCTGGTTACCTAGTCAAGTTAAATGGAAATATTAATAACAACAGATTCATCAGCATTTGCAGAAAAAAACAGCAACTTTTAATATAGTACAAAATGGAAGGACCACAAGAATGATGGTAACAGTTCACTCATTACAACTAGACTTGCTAACTAGCAAACCAGACTCAATGCATTATGGGATACAGTGCTTCTTAAAATTGTGATGCTGTACATTCATCTTAAAGTGGCAATGCTCAACCACATATTTATGGAATACACAGGCACATTGCACCTGTACATTTGTTATAACAGCAGGTGGATAGCAGTTAGATGAATCAGAATTACTGAGATGTTTCATTATTTCTCTTTATTCTAAACTATCTTACACCATAACGATCTAAATAGCCTGAGAGACGGTGACTGCAATTGTTAAAGAGCTGGAACTGAGTTTGCTTAAATACCATAGTTCTCAAAGTTGATATTTTGTAGTCAATTAACCTATTTAGATTTTGGGTTGGTTTTGGAAATGGTTATCTTGTGGTCTACTGTTGAAAGATTTTTAGCATAACTTTCTTTCAGGCAGTAATGAGCAAAATGAAGAATCTCAAAAATGCATCACCAATCTGCTTTATGTGGTGGTGTAGCACACCTGAGTAGGTTAATAGACGAAACATTTATCACAGTGTTTACCATCTAATCACCATCTCTAATGCATACACACACACACACACACACACACACACACACAAACTCCAGGAGCAATATAGCTGCTGTCATATATATGCTGCAAAAAATTGTCCTGTGTGCTTACTAAGTTCAAATTTTTTATGTAATTTGTATGATAGCACTAAAAGTGCTTTCAAAGGTAGGGTCTCCAGATGCATGTTCACAGTTTACAGTCAAAATGTCATAAAAATAGTCCTCAACATTCAGGAACATGTTTTCTATGACTGTACAAAGACTACTGCCAAGATGCTGAGAGGTTCATTGAGGCTCAAAGATAGCTATCAGTTAATAAGTGGAAGTCTAATGGCCAAGGAACATACATCTCAACCTCTTAGAGCAAGAAATCTAGACAAAGCAATATATCAAAGGGGGGAAAGGGCTCCAAAATAGGGGCAATTTTTAAATATTGCTCTTACAAACTTAGAAAGTTGATAGAATAACAGGTTTTGCATTAACATGTGTTTTCTGAAGGGTATGAAGTCTGAGACTCAAACGTATGTCCTTATTTTCTAACTTCAGTCTTTAATGATTTGCCAATAATCTGCCAGAAAATGGCAATTTTATGAAACATGGACCAAAAATATGAGGCGAAAATCTGTACAGTTGAGAGGTATGCCAAGGAAGTAATTAATTAATAAACACACTCATAGAAATGACAATCCTCTAGGGAAAGAGCTTTGTATGTGAATGCAGCCACAGATTACATGAACACCAATGTTACATCATGACACTTCAAGAATGGCTAGAAGTCACAGTAGGTTTCTCCCAGAAATGTTTATATATGATTTAATTCATTGAAATTGGGAGTAAATTGGATTAAATTGGATTATATCAAGGTCAGAAATGGGGGAACAGCAAGCAGAGGAACATACACAAGGAAACAGGGATGCTAAGAGTGGGAGTGCAGAGGAGGAGTATATTTTTCTTTTGTGGGAAATGCCCACCTCTGGTGCACATTTTTTTCTAAAGAAGGGTATATGGGAAAGGATGTGAGTGGAAGTCAGGGAAAGACAAAGAGTATAGATGTACAGAAGCAAGGGCACACAAACAAACAAACAAACATAAGACACAGACAAAGACCATCAGGGAGATACTTTAACAAGGGGGAAGTTGACAGTTGATGCACAGACATACAGACAGAGGGAGGGAGGGCAGTGGTGATGGGGGGGACTGGACAACAAACAGGGAGGGGAGTGAGGTGACATAAAAGGAAGATGAATACCAGGATGTGGGATAGGGTGGGTACCCTGCTTTTGACACAATGCTGCCAAGCTAGACCCAAGAAGAGGTCACTGACCATTTTGATAGCCCAGCCCACTGGGATTTGTTTCAGATTTGTATTGAAGAAAGTACTAGAGAGTGGTGTGAATCTACATGCTGAACAATAACTCTCTCTGGGAGGCCATTGTGGGCTTCAAGCTGTCAGTCCATGAATTTCACTATCATTTATTCCAGCTGTTACCAGGAGATACATTTTAAACCACTGGCAATGGAACCAGAAGAGACTATAGCATTACTCTCCTCTGAATGACTATGACTGGTCACTGTGGATGCCACTAGATCATCACCACAACCACAGGGCCTCCATCACTGGATAGAAAAGCAGGCCTGGAGGCAGTTGGTACGTTTGCAGGAGAAGGATGGGGGTGGTGATGGGATGCGGACCAGTGCCACACCACAATTAGAACAATGACCCTATGCTGAAAAATGGTAAAATCAACAGATGGAAATGAAAAAAAAAAAACAGACATTAAAAGAAGTTTAAAAAAAGGAGAGCAACAAGGAAAGAGAGGAAAAAACAAGAAACAGCAACTCTGAGTTTGACTGATGATCAGGATTACAGGTACTTAATGGTGTACTACACAGTTGCTAGGTATGGCACAATGCCAGGGCCAATATTGCTGACTAGGTATATAAATTGAAATGATCCCATTGAATGACGTACATACAAATGTGCAGTGGCAGTATACCCATGGCCAAGGGACAAAATGTAGTGGCTGCACCAGCAGGATGCTGATGTTGTCATAATAGGCTATGGAGAGCATTTTAAAGAGTAGCCCTGCAAGCAAGTTGCATGTGACAAGGTCAATGACCTAATATGTGGACCTGGACAGTGCTACTATATATGAGGTCCAACATGCCTATGATGCCACTGTGGTGTACCAAAAGCAGACAGGCATTTATCCAATAAAACAGCTACCAGCAGGTGTTTGGCAACCACTACATCATAGTTTACCATGCACCATGGGACAGACCAGGGTTATAGAATAAATGCCAGTGGCAGTGCAGGTGGAAGTGGCATGGCATGGGCATTTGTTGGAGTGATACATAATTAACATCCTGACATGCATAACTCAATCTTACTTCCATCTGGCCTGTGGCAGTTAGCACAGTACATCAGTGTGGCAGCATCCCTGCATGTCAGGCAGAGTGAGCAGTGAGTATGCTTTCCAGGTACACAGAGGCAATCATCTCCCTGCAAATAACAAATGTAAGTACTCCATGGATGTGTAGACTGTCTGTGTAGGCATGTAAAGCTTCATATCTACACGAGTGTCAGACTGTACATAGAAATGTGTCACAGGTAACAATATATGATTTGGTAGTGGGAATTCCGATCTTGTTCTAATATAGCTAATTATTCATTGACATGACAATAATCATACTCACTCCTGCAACTGGACAGATGCTCCATTCTCCTCTGATACAAGAACACATATTCTAATATTTCCTCCTAAGCTGATAAACAAGAAAAACAAATATAACACACATCAATTACATGTCCTGCAAGGGCCCATTTGACTATAGGGGAAATAATAGGGCAGTAGTCATCCCTGCATACTCCCCATCCACATAAAAAAGTTAATCCCTGTATATTTTCAAGAACGACTTAGATCTATGGATAGGAAAGAAGAAAATGTACCCCAGGACTGCCCTCTATACTACTAATGAACAGATGCAGCTCCTAAATGCTTTATCCCATGCATGGGTTCCCTCAAATTATCTGTGGTATGATCCCAGTTATTCTCATTAGGGGTAATATATAATTATTGACCATGGGATGGGTAAGGCCAATCTATAAGAAAATGAGATAGCTCATTTTGAACACTAAAAGGGAAACTGGCTATGCTTAAAATGGCCCATAAGGGCGACTAGCCTAGTACCTACCTATGGACCTATGAACCTATACATGTCAGGAGAATTATCTTTGGCATATTCTTCAAATTAATTCAGATGGTCGGGATGGCACCCCCTCAGATCACTGTAGTGGTGCTAGAACTGCTCACTGTAGCAGCTTGTGCCAGTAGGAGTGCCCAGCACCCTGGCAAGACTGTGACAGTCATCTGATTTATTCTGAGGACCTTCATATGAATCTCTAAGCAGATGCTTCCAGTGGTCTCTGTATGACAAGTACAGAAAGGTCCTACTCTCCTTAGTGTACCACTTGGTATCCCTGCCACCCTCACCGCCCTCGGTAGCCATAGCCATTCATTAGGACACAACCCAGAGAGATACAGTAGTCCTCTTACAGTTATAGACATCGCTTCTGTCAGCATGTTGCATGCATATTCAGGCAGCTAGTTAGTGTGAGAAGTCATCCTGCCAGCTTTACATAGTGTGAAAATACATGGCTTGGCATCATGGTGTTAAGGTGTGAACAGTGGCATGTAAAAGGTGTACTAGTATCAGGGTTCCTGCATATATCATCACTTTTACAAGCTGTAATACTACAATAGTGTTCTTCACATCCCTGCTAGTGTCACTGATCAATCTGTACCTGTTCGCTGCACTTATACTCCAGGAAGTGCACATACAGCTGCACCTCATAGTGTGGTACAGGTAAACTGCAAGATGAAATAAAAATGGGCTTCACAAAAATTTGGCTGAAATGGGTTTATTAACATAATGATGATGCTAAGAGTATCCAAACTGAGTTGTAAAAGCAGATGGAGCTATCGCTAGGCTCATCTCACTAAGGGGATTACATACACAGCAGCACACTTAGTGCTGTTATCCACAAAGCAGAGCTGAATTCCTACACGCAAAGCAAAGCAAACTTAAACAGAGGTAAGTGAATAGAAAATAGCAATATTTAACATTTACTGTACTACTGATATTTTATGTGTATGTTGTTTGAGGAACTACATGAGAGTTTGATTCTGTAAGGAGGAAAGCTAATGGGCATAAATGACAACAATGGTGCATAGCTAATGGGCATAAATGACAAAAATGGTGCATACTGTGTTGGGAATTGTAAACACTACTAGGGTGTACAGCCATGGCAGGAAAAGTAGAAGTGATGTAATGTGGAAAGTTCAGCAACAGAAGCAATAGTAAGCATTGTTCTCTTATACAGTATACAGGTAGCATAGGCCCAAGTGTAAGGGAGGACGTGCGTGTGTGTGTGTGTGTGTATGTGTGTGTGTGTGTGTGTGTGTGTGTGTGTGTGTGCGTGCATGTGCATGTATGTGTGTGTGTGTGTGTGTGTGTGTGTGTGTGTGTGTGTGTGTGTATGTGTGTGTGAGTGTGTGTGTGTCTGTGTCTGTATGTATGTGTGTGTGTGTGTGTGTGTGTGTGTGTGTGTGTGTGTGTGTGTGTGTGTGTGTGTGTGTGCATACGAGTATTTCCCATTCAGTGTTGATATGCGAGTCTTATGAAATACTGTGCTGGCTGATAAGTGCCTCCAATCTATTATTGTATATGTTGTGATGTCTTGTATGGGAGGGTCACATCTGTCATGTGTACAGTATGCTGTGCGAGTCTTTTTAGTGGGACATGTTTGCACAAAGAGAGCACTGATGCAGTAACTGTGAGTGTGGTAGAGTTTGGGAGGGCAATCTACACAGTCTTGAGGTGTGTTGGGAGGGTTGGGAGGGTGACTTAATGGCTAAGGTGTTTGCCTTACAAACACAAGGTGCAGTGTTTGAGTCTCACAAGGGATAATTGTCTAGGCTTAAAATGGCTTGCAAGGGCAGTTAGCTTAGTACTAAACTATGAACCTATGGATGGAGTGTCCTTGAACTCCATATCTCTCCAGAGTATTACTGTTTGATGTGCTTTCCCACCTTTGAAAATGACTCCCTTCTATGGACTGTATATGTGAGCCAAATGTGTGGCCAGCACTATTCAGAACATGGGGCTGGGATCCTACAGTAACACTTAGCAATTTTGCTTGTAGACTATGGATCCATTTGGCTTTGCAACAAAAACTTCTGTGTAGCCAGAGTCAGGGATTAGCCTGATTCTGAGATCACTGTAAGGAAGATTTATTCTTCTGAATTTGTAGCACTTTTGGTTAGCCCCTTCCTACATCTGTACAAGAGTGTTTCACTTCTGGCCTCTAGTAATTGTTTTATTTTGAGGTTTAAGCTGGCCACAATATATACCAAGTAGGGGGGCATTTGTGGATTGCAGTGGGTGATTGTATTCACTTTTTGCAGGATGTCTTGTTTTAGGCCTTAACCTACCGGTGTGCTGCACACATACTTTGTGGGGTCTTATATCAGGTGAGTGTGCTCTGGGGCTGGTTACATTGTACTTCACAGGAACTATGTGCATTGTAGACAGAGAGGTTGTTGATGAGTGGCATTTAAGATCTCTGCTGAGCCTGTAGCACTTGCATAGTCACAGAGAGTATACAGGTGCATATTATCACACTTGTAACCCCCAGATATATTCAAGGAAGCCATATGTGTACCCCTGTGGCCTATGGATATATGGAAGATATGAGCTGTCCCATATTCAGCAATATGTGCATAATGTTTCATCCTTAGATTGGATAATGTCTTGGTGTTTTCACAGGTGTGCTGTGTTATTGCATCCCTCATCCATGGATATAAGCCTTCCTGAGGTTAGTGAACATACTAGGCCTGACGATGGCAGCCAAATCCTGCTAGAGCCAGGTGCTACAGTGTCAGTGACAGACTTAGCTAATGTGATGGTTTCAGTCCTACCCCTTCAATAGAGGCAGATCATTTACTGGAGCAACCCATCCCATAGACTCAGGATGCCACCCAAGGATAGGAAGAGGTTGACACATCAGCCAAGAGGGGAACCTCATCTCCAGCAGCACAGTTATCCTTGGTTGCCATCAGTCACCAGCTCCAATGATCAATAGGAGGGCCTAACTAACATACTTCTTAACTGTCCAGATTTTTGCACAATGCCCAAATTTTTGCTTCATATTTTTAGACTGGTCCCCATATAATTTGTGTTTTTCTTGTAAATTATTGAGGTTTGTAGTCACTAAATAATGACAGATATTTAAGTTCCTAAGTTCATATCATTCATAAAATGCATGCCATTGCAAAACCTATTATTCTAACAACTCTTTAAGTTTATAAGAGCAATATTTAAAATCTGTCCCTGATTTTGGGCCTTAGTCTCCCATCTTGTTTGGCTCTGTCCATATTTCATGTGCTTAGATGTTGAGAGGTATGCTCATGGTCATTATGCCAGTGGCCAAGCACATTATGAGTAGTGCTGCACTCTGGGGCTCAGTGTTTCCTAGGTTAAATTTCAGCATTTCTGCACAGCCATAATACAGTGACACGCATGCATCAATGCAACCATAGCTGAGCTGGTTTGGTAGTACATGGTCTACATTATTACCTGTGTTAGTGCTTGGGCCATATGTGCTCCATTATTTAGAGGAGGTTTAGGAAATTTGTACTCTGCAGGTGTTCTTGTGTGGCAACTCATCAACACTACCACTCTTCCCAGGGCCAGTCTACTTCTGCCTCCAATAAGAGAGGGTATGTTCAATGAACCATAGCACCATCTCATTATTGTGTCATGGAAATAGATAAAGATGGGATGTTCATGCAATAACCACTTATGGAATATCCAATTATTCACACTCATGAAGCACTCCATCTTGTGTAAGTGTTGTTGATTGTGCCTGTGCCCATATGGATGAGGACTGCATAGTCAGTGCATACATCTTCTGTGGGTGTCATAGACCTGCCCACCAGACCATAGCCAACTTCTGCATTGTCTGCTGAAGCTGGGTCCATACAAACCCACATACACACTCCTGCACTGTTCTCCAAAGCATGAGCCCCCATAAGATAAAGGAAACCTTACCCCCACCATGGGCAGTCTCCATGACTCACCATAGTCATCCACCAATACCTCTTATACAGCATTAACCCCCTCCCCCATGCACACACACTGCCTAATGTTGGCACTTTCACTGTGGTCATACCTACCTGTGCATATTATGAGAACTGTGATCTGCCTTTAGTACTGTGTTACCTGAGTAGCCTGTATCTGATACAGAGTGTGGCCAGCTCTAGAACTGGATCATGGTCAAATGGCACCTGAGGCAGGAAAATGGATCAGGGACCCCCACAGAAGCCCCCTCCAGCTATTCCAGTGTCTCAGTACTTGGCTGTTTTCCCCAGTTACCATAAACACTGTTCCAACCTGTCGGTGTGCATGCTATTTTTTTTTCTTTTCTTCTACAATAATTACAGATATTTACTAATTGTTATTTCAAATTTTATAGTGCAAACACTGATAGCTATTTGCTAAACAAAACTATACAGCCTTACAACAAAAACAGACTTAGTATGAACCGTAGGCTTCTCTGCCCTTGAAACTTACATTCAATAAAATGGCATTGAAACACTCATTCAAAAAAAAATGCATCTGGCCAGTGGCAGATTAAGTTTACCTTTGGGCTGTTTTCAAAACACAGACCCCTTGTACACATTTTTAAAACTACACATACATGCAAGTGTTCTTTGATGCACCTTCTGGATTGTATTAAATTATATTCCTTGTATAATAACAGTACCACTTACAAATTTGTAGTTTTGAACATTTTTCCAGTTAGCAATGAAACAAAATGTATGACCCAGTAATGACAAAACTGGCCATTTCAGAAAATTTCTACCACAAAAGCCACTCAAACTTCTGTCATTACAATCCACTAGTATCAGTCAATACACAATCTCTGCAAAAGTAAAAGTCATCTGAAAAATTCCTCATTAAAGAAATCTATAATGAAGAATTTGCTGATGGCAAGCAGCTTCACATTTCAGTGTTTCAAGTACAAATTCAGTGCCTGTTGCCCTTGAAGAATAAATTGCCGATGTTAGATTAAAAAAAATAGTAAGCTAGTGATATTGCAATAGGGAACAACTGTCAAACTGGCAACAGGATTATAGTTAACACACACACACACACACACACATACACACACACACACACACACACACACACACACACACACACACACACACACACACCTACTTGTCAAATTGCCTATCTATCACAGCAGTTCTCCATGCCCATGTTTCATCAAGCAAAGGAATTGCTTAAAAATCCTGTTTGATGCATGTATGAAGTTCCAATGTTTAAACATGCATGCGTCTTTAGTGCAACGCACACACAGATGCTACTAATGATGTATGCAGAGTAAATCCTTAAAAAAGAAATTCAAGTTATTCTTAAAGAAAACATGTTTTTTTTTAATTTGTTTAAATTAAATGTTGTGGAAGTCCCCTGACCAACAGGCTCCCCCAAACTCAGCAGGCCCTAAACATCTGCCTAGGTATCTGCCTAGGTCACCTAATGCTTTGGTATAGTAGGGTCTGAGAATAGTATTGCATGCATCATTTTTCCTGTTATACATTATGCTTATTATAGCTCATAGTTTTGAAACATATGTTGCCTCTTAGCCAGTGTCATGGCATTCTGGTCCTGCCTCCATCTTGTATTGTCATCTCCTGCAGATATCTCCTCCACATGCGTTTCATTAAGCATTTCCTCTACTGCTGACACCAGAACTTACACCTATCGAATGTCTTTGTGCTGCTGTAAGTTTGAATATTAACATACCATGTAACACTGCATGTACTGCAAATATTTTAATGCATGTTTCACTGTTGCACTGCAGTGCATTACCAGATATATGTCATAAAATGTAAGCATGTTATTACCCTTATGATATTTGGGGACCACGTCTGTTGCCTCACATGCTGTAACAAGGCAGTGAGGATAATTTGCTGTATTCTTAAGGCAAATGTCTAGGATACACCCACTGTGTCTCTTGGCCATTGTAAGGTCCCTGTAACTAAGATTCTGACAGACCCACATACCCTTATTGTCCACAGGGATGGGTACTCCATGCATCCTATGAGCCTGCATGCATAGTGCTTGTATCCTGATGGTAGTGAGCTACTATTTCTGTGGCATATAGGGATGGTATGTTAGGTTCAAACTGCTGCTCTGGCAGCACTGGGAGTAGCTCTACAAACTTCATTGACTATCAGCAGTGACAACAGCCTCTTGCATGTGCATACTGACTAATGTAGCTGCTACCCTGTACATGGCTTTTCAGTCTATCCCCTAGCAATGCCAGGATTTTAATACAGCCAACAACTCTCACAGTAGTGTTTCAATGTGTAATATTAATACACACACACACACACACATATAAATCGCCCCACCATATTATCAGCCGTCATCTGCATGTGTAAAAGTTGCTCATTTTCATGTTATTATACCGCGATTTGTATATTTTGTAGGTGCAGAATTTCTCAGCCAGCTGTGATCTTGCTCTGACTTACTCCCATCCTGGTTGCTGACTATACACAATAGCCTACTGCAATGTGAAAAATATTTTTGAGTAATAGACAATATCTGTTTAAGAATTTTTGTTTGAAGTATTACTTCAAAGTATTTGTGTCAATAACCATAAAAATGCTATAGCTTTTTTTGCTCAAATATTAGAAGAAATATATTTTACTCCTGTAAAGCAAAATTCTGCATTGTACAGGATAGTGCTTTGGTTATGCAGAATTACAAGTCGAATAGACTTTAATATTTTGCATATTGAACCACTTCCCTGGTATCTGAAAAAAACGAAAGAAGCTAGTCTGTAATGATATGAATTCATATCATTACAGACTGGCTTCTGTCATTTTTTTCAGATATCAGGGAGGTGGTTCAGTATTTGGTGTGCTTTTTACTTTGGTAGTGACGACGTATTCTGCATATTGAGTACACCAGACAAGATAATCTCATAAGAGTATTCACAATATGTACTGATGAACTGTAGATGAAAACAAAGCTTTCAGACTTATAAGTTTAATAGAACATTGGTAAAAAGGACCATTAAGATTAATAGATAACTGACACTCTCCCAAATGTTAAAGAAAATAGATTATGTAAAAATGTTATATAGATATAAATATGAGAAGACGTGATTATAAAAAAAGGATTTCGTGAATGGAATTCTTGGCTGGGATTTATAGAAGTTCAGGCAAATTTACACTACTTGACAAAAATGGTACTAAGAGACATACACAATTACCATGGGATGGAAGCACATTAAATACTTCATTGAGCTTCTATGAATTGGCCATCCAAGTGGTTGGAGCAACTGTGTCTGGTCACTTCATAAAGCTCACTAGAAGCACACATAGCTGCATAGTGGCCTGCTCTGTTCAGTAAACTGCATACCACTGTAGATTGTTAGCCTATTAAAATGAATGATGTATGTATACCCACATGCACTTTTTCTGCATTGCTTGGAAGTTGCTCACTATGGGCTTTTATGACTTGCCACACTATACAATTTCCAAGGCAGAACAGATCTCTGTGACTCACAGGGGACTTTGCTCACTGAGTACTGCATTTGTGAGTATTTCTGAAGTACTGAGTAGAACAGCAGGCTTTTAAAAAATATTGTCCCTTTGTTTAATATACAAGCTCATGTAATATTTTATGAATACTAGATCCAATGTACATATGCTGTCCTGTACTGACCAGGAAAGAAAGAACAGTGGCAGAGATTTCCTCATGATCGATAGTCCTTAAATTGTCTTTCTTATATCATGAAATATGTTGAGTAGGTAGAGTGCAGAGGTATTAAGCAATTCAAATTAATGTTGGAGATAACTAAAATGCATATAATGTGTTTGTGTGTGTGTGTGTGTGTGTGTGTGTGTGTGTGTGTGTGTGTGTGTGTGTGTGTGTGTGTGTGTGACAGAGAGAAAGAGAGAGAAATGCGCATTTTGCATGGGTTATAAATTAGTGTGATTTTGTATTAAATGACAGAAACCTCCATAAGCTACCTGTTCTGATCATCATATTTATACAGCATTAGCAAGAGCTTTAAAAATGATTTCAACTTAGCTTGACCATATGATAGAACTCAAATACTCAGATTAAAATATACTGTAGAATGTCTAACATATTACTTTACCTTTTGTAGCTTTTACTTTGAAACATTTTTTACAGCTGTTGAACGTAATTCATAGGCTTAGTTTGTTTTTCCATTTAATCACTACAGCTTTGTCTAGGGATTTTGTGCTTTTTCTAGCCTTGACCTTTTATTGAGCTGGTATCACCTAACTAAAGCTTAAGAGCTATACAGGATATATTATCCCATGAGCACTGAAATATTGCTGCCAAATAGTGTGTGTGTAAACCGTGTTTGAGTAATCCAAAGTAACTGGAGTGTGAGTGCAGTCAACTGTGAAAAAGGTTTCACAAGATAAGGCTAAAAGGTGCATAGCAGACATTTACCAAAACATATTTGTGACCACACAAGTACAATGATGTTTTAAAAATGTATTCTACATTTGTTTTCTAAAATATATATGAAGAGGATAAGGGAGACAATGTAGTTGGCAAAGACTCTAGGAAATTAAGCATTCTTAATATTTATGTCAGCCTTGGTTAACTGTTCCCTTGAAGAATGAACAATATGTAACAGAAAAGAAAGATGTTTACATTTTCATTTGAAACTACATGGAAAGATAATCCCCAGTATTTAATAAAATCCATGTAGGCACAGTGTAGAGCCTACATGGACTGCTACCATGTCCATGTACACACTTCCCCCTCGACATCGCGCCATACATATTAATGATAGCGTATTGCCAAGGGAGAGCCAAGAACACAAGTATTGAATTGCTGTAGGGAGAGGTGTAGTGGTAACAATGTCCACAGATGAATAAGAGACTCCCAGGACTGTCCATTAGTGTTATGTTCATTTTTAATTTTTTTAAATAAAAAAGCATGTTTGCGTGGCATGGCATGGAGCACAGCTATGCTAAGTGGTGCCAAGACAATGTCCAGACATCTAAAAATAGAAACCGGATGTATTTAATTATTTATTTAAATGTATGTTTAAGCATATCTGAGCATGTTTGCGATGTGCGGCGTGGTGCTCAGCACTGCTTATATGTAGCTCAGTGTTATATATAAAGGTACACCTGATGTCTGAATATTCATGTAGCTTAATGGGTAGAGTCACAGCTCCATGTGTAGTAAGTCCAGGGTTTGAATACGTGAATGACAAATACGTATTTTATTTGAGAGTATGCATCCACTACACCAAAATAATTAAATTGTAAAGGGGCAATGCATGAGAGTAGCAAGAATGGTGTCAGGGGATGATGACTTCCAGGTGGAATTAGAACCACTTAAAGGTATATTTGTACAGAGGGGATATCCAGAATTGTTTTTGAAAAAAAAATCTTTAATGAAGTCTGTAGGAAGAGGTCCTCAGGGCACTTTATTCCACTATTAGGAAGGTCTAATGCTACACTCACCAGCCCTAGTGATAGAATGGTCGCCACAGTAGAGGGAACAAGTGATAGTAAATTCAACAATGGAATGGTGTTAACTTACACTAATGAATTTGATGACTTAAGAGAGATTTTAGAAAGAAATTGGACTATCTTTTAAGTCAACCCTGACCACCTTAGTGCAATGGGAAAAAGACCAGTAATGATATGCAAAAAAGCTCCTAGTTTTAAAATGACACTGGAAAGAATGGGAAGACATGAAAATAAGGGGAGAATGGTCAAGTGCGGAAACTGTAATCAATGAAAGTATGTTATGGAAGGTTCTTCCTTTAATATACATAACTTTGGGTAGATAAAACCCAGTGGCAGGTTTACATGTTCCACTAAGAGCATTGTTTATCTAGGGTTATGCACACTTTGCACAGCATTCTACATGGGGAAAACTAAATATAAATGCAGGCAAAGGATATATCAACACATATACAACATCAAACAGAAAGATGAAAACAGCGCCCTATATAGGCACATTAAATCCAACCCAACGCACCAGTTTAAGTTTTGCATTATTGAACAAGTTAACTTAGGTGAGTGGGGGGACCAAGTGATGGCTTCTTAGAATTTTTAGAACTTAAATGGCAGCTTAGGATCAATGTCACCCAGCCACCAAGTTTAAATGAAAATGTTTCAGTCTCCAGTATACTAAACTCAAAGCTGGATATTATTTTAGGTAATTATGCATTGATGCCATATGGTACGCATTTGATATGTGTCACATAGGGTATGAAAATGTTTTAGCTAAAAGCATTATATAAAAAACTGAAAAAATGTTTTTAATTTTAGCTGCAGTAATCTTTCAAGTGCACTGCGTATTGTTGTAAATTTTTTTTTGCAACTGTTACATTTTTACTAGTCGGTTTGATAACATTGTAGATGTTTATGCTGGCACTCTGAGGAAATTTTACTAATTTGAATATTATGCAATCAATTAATTTAGTATGATGTATAAAAAGGCTTCTTGACTTATGAGTAATTGTTCTGATGAAGTCCAGTTATCATAGGATGAAAGCTCTTAACCTCTATTGTTGTTTTCTGAGTTTTTTAGGTAATACATTTATGTTTTGAGCAGCACTCGATTCTGAAGTCTTTTCCCACCAGTGTGGCTGTTCTTGGATTCTGGATTGAATTTGTTCCTACTGCATAAACATAATAACGGCTGCCAATGTTTATGCCCTGTTTGGCACTGCTTTGCTGGTTTGCACACTGCTAAGCTCTGCTAAGACTCCAGTTCTCCATGTATTCACACTTCTCAGCTCAGCTGCACTGGTTTGCACTGTGCTAAGAGACATGGCCCTTTTTAAATGCTGCCCAATGATGAGTATAGGTGGGAAAACAGCTTATATTAAGCCCAATAGGTAAGAATACAATAGAATCCATTGAGGTTCTGTCTCTGAAGGATACTATGGCAGGTGTTGGTAAAGGTGCGCACTTTCAGGCACAACACTGGGGCATTCAGGAGTCCAGAGTCATGGTTGGACTCCTAGTAAAAAAACATGAAGACCAGCTGCTGCAGGGAGGTTTCCAGGGCTCAGAGTGTAAAGCAGAGGCCTTGGACCAGCTGGCCAAAGAACTCACCAGTGTTAGTAGTATCCCCTGTACAGGTGAGCAGTGTTGTCACCACCATGATGACCTGAAAGGAAGAAGGGGGGTCACTTGGACACCTGGGTCTAAGAAGCTCGGGCAGGGAATACCCCACAAGTATATAAGTAATTTTACCTCTTTTTCACCAATATCTAATCTGAATGTCTGCAAAACTGGTATGCATAATGGTGTGCTTCTCTCCTAGGAGCTGCAGAGGAGAGGGCTCACAATGTCTAGTTGCATGCCAGGCAGGTGACCAGGTTGTGCCGTGAGTGTGGTGAGTATGGAAGTATTATGCTAAGTGTAGTGATATGAGCAAGAAAGGGTAAAGCATTAACTGCATTAAAGTATATACAATAAAGTCTGTAGTGCAACAATTGTGGAATTAGAGCTGTTTGGAAAGAAATGAATAATGCCAACTGTTGTGCAATAAAAACACAAAACAATACCAGTAACTGCATTAAAGTATATACAATAAAGTCTGTAGTGCATTAAATGTGGAATTACAGCTGTTTTGAAAGAAATGAATAATGCCAACTGTTGTGTAATAAAAACATGAAACAATACCAGTAACTGCATTAAAGTATGTACAATAAAGTCTGTAGTGCAATAAATGTGTAATTAGAGCTGTATTGCAAGACATAAATAATGCCAACTGTTGTGCAATAAAACATGAAGCAATACCAATAACACCAAGGAAAATGGTGCACATCAAGATTGTCTAGTTGTGAACATTGCAGTAAAGCTGTATGCATTCAGGCTGTAAGATAAGGTGCTTCAGTCAAGTATAACACTGTAATAGTTGTAGAATGCAAGTGTAATGGCTGCCACTTGTATTGTCTAACACATATAGTACCGTTCAAGGCTGTCTCTAGGCCAATATTGTTCACATAATGCTCTGTCATCCACAAACATCAGGTAAGCAAGGTAAATGGGTGAGGTAGCCCACTCCATGATCTTATATTGTTTGTTGACGTCACAGATATTTCAACCCTCTAATAATAAAGTGTGTACTCCAGCATTTTTAGCCTGATATATAGCATACCTACTATCTGCGTTATTCTTGTATTTCATGCATGCGTGTGTTGAACTGTCACTGCAGTCTAGTATAACACTGTAGTAGTATGGCCAGGTCATAGTTTGATTCCAGGTAACTCTAGGAAAATATCAGTCAGTTAGTACTCAGTAGTGACTCACTAGCTCAGTTTGTTAAATACTCTGTATATAGTACATTTGCCACACACAGACCAGGGTTTGAACCCAGTGCTAGGTAGTACTCAATATTGCAATAGCAGTCATACAATGCTCACAAATTCTCTCTCCACAGGAACTATAGTTAAGTGGGTGAGGTAGCCCATATTATGAGTAGATAATTCTGTGTTTAGATTTCTTGTGTTAAAATCATTAGCAGGAATGTGTAAACTCAGCAATGTGCTGTCAGAAATAATATATGTAATCCTGGTATGGCTGTATGGCTGGAGTGTATGTTAAAAGTTGCTGCAGTCACAGTCATTGCTATTGTGTTCTATTCCCATGCCTGCCATCAAAAGCATGACTGCTGTTTAGTGTCTGTACTGTATACAAACATGGATCTCAAGTATCACGATTTCACGTTATTTAATTAATAGTGCATAATCCACCTGTTACAAGAATACCATGGCAATGAGTACCTAGACTGCACGTATCACCATATCAGTCCACGGAATACCTTGGTGGTTATATAGGTCCACCTGATGTGCAAGTGTTCTGTGCAGGTGTGTACTTGCAGTTGTTACTGTTTGGCCCATAGCATCCCATGCATCTAGCTTGAGAGATATATACATGCTACATCATCTACCGGAGACTTGTACTCACTGTAAACTTAAAGAAAATACAGCTCCATAGAGAAGATAGTAGTACTGTTGTCAAGGAAGTAAGCTATACTGTTACTAATGTACTGATTTCCTCTCTGTCCCCACCCCTTATCTTCATTTATTTATTACTGCTATTTATTCATAGATTCATAGGTTCATAGGTAGGTACTAGGCTATCAGCCCAAGGGCCTACGTAAGCCTAGCCAACAAGGTTCTTTGGCTTAAGCCACCCAAGAAAATTATTTTCCTGTGCCATTGTCGAGCAGAGACACAGAAGTGATCCCTGGGGTGTATTTCCTATTTCCCATCCACTCAAGATTTTTCTTGAAGAGTGCTAATGAAGAACTTTGCTTAACATAGATGGTAGCCTGTTCCAGAGTATGGGAAGTCTCTGGGACAGGAATCTATCCCTCCAGCATGTCCTGTTTATTGTGGTGACAAGGTTTAGGTCCCTAGAGCGTGTAGCTTGGAGGGATTGGGATTTCTTTAGGTGTAGCATGTCCAACAGCTCTGGGTTTGACATAGCTTTATATGTTAGGCAGAGATCACCTCGGAGTAGGCGATATGCTACAGAGTAAAGCTGGAGTTTTTTGAGATGGTCAGTGTAGGGCATTTGTTTGAGGCCAGTAATCCTCTTTGTGAGGTACTTCTGTGGCCTTTCCAGCTGCTGCAGATGTCTTGTGAGGTACACTCCAAAAGGGGCGTTGTACTCTATAATGGGTCTAATGAGTGTCGAGTAGAGGGGAACAATGACCTCTTTTTTCCTGGATGAGAACCCTTTTATGATGAGGTGTGCCATATAGAAGGACTTCCTGACTACTGTGGCGATGTGACTATCAAAGGAGAGACTACTGTCCACCTGGGTCCCAAGGTCTCTTATCACGCATTTGGTGTTAAGTAGATTGATGCCTATGTGGTAGTTCATGGGTACAGAGTTTTTACCTAAGGGGATGACACTGCACTTTTTGACATTGAGCTTGAGGCCATGGCTCTGACACCAGGCATCTGTCTCAGTGAGGCCCTTCTGTAGGATGTCCACATCATTTGGGGACTTGACTATGGCTCTTAGTTTGCAGTCATCTGAAAACGTCATTAGCCAGAGGCCTTCTGTGTTAGCCTGCACTTCATGCCATTACATAGAAATGCTGTTAGACTGCAGTAAGCCTCTGTATCCCAGAGGTTCAGCCTCACCACCATTCATACCAAGATACACACACGTAAACTCAATAGCATGTAGATGGTGCTTCTTATCCCTTCCAGGTGCAACTGCTCATCACATCCAGTGACTCATCTTTGTCACATCCTGTTCCAAATCCTTATCCCATCCTGGTCCTCAGCCTTGTTCCATCCTAGTATTCATTTCTGTTCCATCCGCATCCCATCCTGATCTTGGGAACCTTGTTCCATCCTGGTACTCATTCCTGTCCCACCCGCATCACATCCTGATCTTGCTTCTCAATTTCAGCCCATTTGTAGTTGGTTAAGGATTATGGGTATTATTTTATTTATACTTTATCAAAGTGGTTTTCTGAGATTTAATGCATGTTGCCTAGCATTTCAAAGTGGCACTAATTGCATTGAATGTGTCCTTCTCCAGATGTGCTGCTAGTTGTAATTCACATAGGCTTCTTTTCCCATTATTTTTCAGCAGTGGTTATAATATGTCAGTAAGACAGTATAAAAGCTTGACTGCATTTAATCTTTGTAACCCTTAACCATATGGAAATGCACACACTCTCAGATAGATATGTACTCCTTATTCATATACTGACAGTTCAGTGATTTAACTGAAAATGAACATCAGAGAATGATTCATTATAAAAATAGTGTAATGTTGTAATTTAGTAAACTAATTCAGTAATTATTTGATATCCATATAGCATCAGCCATCTGCAGAGTTAAGGATGTTGCAAATCTTCATCTTCCATGGGGTTGACAGCCGAGCCAGACATAAAACTGTCTCCTGTATACAGATATTGTAGTGCACATTATAATATAATGCACTTTAATTTGTAATTTATGCACATACCATCTGGTGCAGTTGGAGAAGGAACAAACATTGGTGTCAAAGAGAATTAAATGATATTAAGGCTTGCCTTATTGCCAAAGAATACACCAGCACAGTTTTTCTGTCTGGTCTCTGTATATTATTGCCTTTTACAGGGAACCTAGGAGACCTAGAACTGATATACACCCATTGCTTAGAATATCCACTGGTGACCTGAGTTCAAGACAATACTTAGCCTCACTAAAAATTCCTAAACACACTGAACTTCACTGATAACTGCAAATGTAGTATCAGCATTTATTTATGAAGCTGCAATAGCCTCACAGCTTTATAAATTAATGTTGGTCCCGCAATGGAGCACCATTAGTACCTGTTGATTGAGTCTCCATACAGCTTGTGCTTGGGGCAGCCACTGCCTCCCCCCCCCCATTTCAGCTGTACTTGCCATTAATTTCTGGGTGCCAGACTGGAACCTTGCCAATTTATTGCACTTCTGAAGAGATCAATGACAGAGTTCTATTCAGCAAAGGTCCCATTTATTAAATTAACTCTGTTCTCCGTTGAAAGTGTTTTACTATTCATATCTATCTTGGTCTCTACAGCATAACTTAAGATGGTTGTGTGACGTCATCATTTTCAATGTCCAATTCACAACACCCATATTGTCATGAAAAACAAGTGATGCATCTCTTCACAGGCAGTCAAACAGTGGAAAATGATAAACTTTGAAAAAACTGACCTTAACTACTCGTTCTTTGATTAAGAGATACTGGTACAGGGTATATTTTTGAAGAGTTCCTCATGAAATATGTCTAGTAAGTTCATTTTTTTGTGCTGTGTGTGTGTTAACACAGTAAGTAGATCCACCAGACTATAATTTGATTCATTGCCTTTGACTTCTCTCTTCTCCTTCAGATCATGTTTGCTGGTGCACAGGGTTAATAGAAAGTCAGACAGAATTGCAGCTACTTTGCTATCACTGTTGGTGGAATGTGGATATTTTCTGTATTTCTACCTTCTTTTAACAAAGACATAATAATAATATCTTCCTGCCAAGATAAGAAAGACTTTATGTTTCTTAAAATCATGTTAAAATGATCTCCTAAATCTTTACTATTCTATCTTCTATCAGTCTCCAGACTTCTAGTGGAATACCAGCAATGCCTGGGAGAAGACAGAGAGCCAGGAGAAGTAAAGAGGAAACATGAAGGAGTAAGATAGTTTGGGGTCTGGGTGAAGGAATTGTTTCATGAGTCTTGGATGGCTACTTTTGAGAAGCTGACAGGCAAGTTATATAAAAGTCTTCAGACATGGAAGATGCTGGGTTTAGATTTGAAGCAAAGAGTACAACGTTTGCACTGGCATGTGAATTCACACCTGCTGTATCTCATGCAGTCTTTTTGTTCTCTTTTGCATTGAAATGAGGAGAAGAAAATCACAAACTGGATAAAAGATTGTATCTGGTAGGGGAGTCTCTTTAGTGAAATGGAATCTTTCCAAAGATAGGTAGGCCCTGGTGTCCCTGATGTGAAAAGAAATATAAAGGCTTTTCATTTGCACTTCATACTGATGTTATAGACTCTCACATAAAAACAATATTTGTAAAAAGATAGTCATGAAGAGAAATAATGAGATGGAGAAATTAGACATATATGAAGTGATGTTAGGTAAGGGAGCACAGGTGGTCTCCCTTCCTCTTTTAGATGAATGGGTGCCGGAACCATAGAGCCATGGGGAGCCTCCCCACTTTTACAGCTGCAAGACCTGTCGGAAAAAATTAATGAAGTGGAGTTTTCATGCTAACGTGGATTCGTGTGAGAAAGTCAAACTAACTAAACTAGCTGTTCTTGTTCTCTTATTGCTCTGTGTTACAGGAGTTACGCTGCCATTGTTCTGTTGGTACTGTCAAAGCCAGAGTCATGCCAGTAAGGAGAGTTTTGTTCTTTTATTTTCAGGAGTTATGCTGCTCCTGTGTGTGTGTGTGTGTGTGTGTGTGTGTGTGTGTGTGTGTGTGTGTGTGTGTGTGTGTGTGTGTGCGTGTGTGCGTGTGTGCGCGTGTGCGTGTGTGCGCGCGCACGTGTGTGTGTGTGTGTGTGTGTGTGTGTGTGTGTGTGTGTGTGTGTGTAAAATGCTCCAGTATACCTGGTGGTTAGTGTTACTCAGGCTCAAACAAGAGCCTGAATTCTCTACCTATACCACCACTTGTCATTCAGAAAGTCCATAGCTCTTCAACTGTCCAGATCTTCACCGAATATTTGGCTCATACTTTTGGTCTGTTCCTCTTAAAATTTGTGGTTTTCTAGCAAATCAGTGAAAAATGAATTCACTAAATAATGATAGCCCTTTAAGTTTCAGTCTTCCTGTCTTTCACAAAACACATGGTAACACAAAACACTTTATTTTAGCAACTTTCTAAGATTATACAAGCAATATTTAAAATATGTCCTGGTTTTGGGCCTTTGCCCCCCCTCCCCCCCACAATAAATGTTGGCTTTTTCTAGAATTCTTGTGCTGCGAAGTTAAGAGATTTAGTTGAGTGTCAAGTGGATTTTACAAGGAGCTGACAGCTTCAGGGGAAGAGAAGTTTAGTGCTACTTATGCTCAGTTGTTTGCATTGTTAGTAGCACAACTGGTAGTATACTTGCTTTTAATGCAGAAGGCTGTAGGTTCTACTTTCACTGTATGCAAATGGATTGCTGATACTATACTGTGTTGCACTTTAAAGGCAGTGGATGCTGCAGTCCTATGAATGTCTTCCTTTGGAGGAGTTCCCTAGTAACTATGTTTCTGTTATCAGTTTGTCATCCATTCTCCATTGCAAAATTACTAGCTTATCATTTTTTTAATGTAGCATAGACAATTTATACTTCAAGGGCAACAGGCACTTTATTTGTAGATGAAACAATAAAATATAACGTTGTTTGATAGCAGCAACCTCTTCATTAGTTACAGATCCCTTTAATGTGGAATTATTTAGATGACTTACTTCTGCAGAGATTTTGCATATTTACTGATATTGGTGGATTGTAATGACAGAAGTTTGAGCAGTCTTTTATGGATGAAATTTTCTGAAATAGGTAGTTTTGTCATCATTGGTTAATACATTTTGTTTCATTGCTTACTAGAAGACTGTTCCAACTACAAAAAAACACATTCTAACAAGTGGTGCTATATATTACAAGGAATATAATTTAATACAATCAGGTTAATACAATCAGGAAGGTGAATCAAACAATGCATACATGTATGCTTGCTCCCAGGATGCAGATCAAAATAGGGGAAGAGACCAGTCATCAAGGGAGTCCCCCAGGGTTCGGTGCAGAGATTTTTCTGTTTGGCATATACATCTCAAAAGTAGAAGGAAATACCAAAGGGCTTTGGCCTATTGAGTTTGAGATGACTGCAAGCTAGGAGTAGTTATTGAATCCCCAAATGACTTAGCCATCATGCAGGAAGGTTTGTCCCAAACAATAATTGGTGCCAGAATCATGAATTGAAACTAAACTCCAAGAAATAAATTAATTGTATCTTTGGGAAGTCATCTACTCCAGGGAACTGCCAAACTGACAATGCCCCCTGAGAAATGACCCCGTTGTTTGGCATTTGGGAACTTGTGTATTCACTGGCCTAAATTTTGACCAACATGTGCCCAGAGTCCTAAGAAAGTCTTTCTATATTGCACAGCTTATAAACAAATTGATTTTGACTAGATCTAGAGATGCTATTGTCCCCTTTACAAAGCCCTCATTAGGTCAATCATTTTGTATAATGCCCACTTTGGCATGTATCTGTCCAGACCCATGCAACAATTGAAATACCCACAGAGATACCTTACTAAAAGGATACAAGTCCTAAACAATAGGTCTTGCATGGACCACCTTAAAGATTTATCACTGTGCTCAGTATCCTACAGAGTGCTTAGAGGTGATGTGTCTGGCACACTAGGCATCCTCCGACCTAATACAGATGGACCTACTGTACATCAGCAAGTCAAATGGCATCAGAAATACCCAGTCTAGGTATCTAAAATGAATGTTGTGGACAGATAGATATATATCACAGAGGGTACCACTGTTCCACAACAGATTATACATTCAAGTAAAACAAAGCTCATTCCTGTCCATATTCAAATGCAACTTGGATCTAAGGATGGATAATAGAAAATGTACTCCAGGATTGCCCCTCATGCCACTAATGGATAGAGGCAGTTCCTAAATACTGCACCCCTTGCATGGGTCCCCTCAAATTATCTACAGTATGATCACATTTATTCTCACTAGGGCTAATATACAATTATCAGACATGCGGTAGATAAGACCAATCAGGAAATGTTAATTCAAGCACCAAAAGGGAAATTAGCTATGCTTAAAATGTCCTCCAAGTGAACCTATGTTGTGGTAGTAAATAGTTTTAAAAAATTGCCCTTTTTACATCACTAAGTGCCCCTCTCACCCCCCCCCCCCAGTCTTCAACAGCTTCTGATGCCTCTGTTTAGATGTAGTCAGTTCTGTGGCCAGTGTGAAGATGAAGACATGGAAGAAGTGGAAAAATGAAATAGTGCCTACACAGGGCACACTGCAAGATATAACTGTTAATTCCACTTCCCCCAATGTTTGGACCAGATAGCTACAAAAATGCATTATTGGGATCAAATGATGAACAATGATAAAGCTTTTGAATGGGAAAAGGTTATAGAGAGATATATTAACACCAATAAAGTTTTTTTTAAGCTACAATATTTTGAAACAGGAATAAAGAAGACAGATCAGTCAAAAGTGGCACAAGAAGTATGGCCAGGATTAGCAAAGTAGATTCTTGAACTGATAAAGTTTAAAAAATTGGGAGAGGGCTTGTATCTAAGGAATATAGGTTGTTAGGGGAAGTGCAGAAGGAGATGGATTGCTCTCATGGAGGAATGGGTTAATTTGTTGGAGATATTGACCTGTGATAATGACACATTGCAGATCTGTGAATTGAATAGGATGGCTACTCATCTAAGGAAATTTATAATAATTTCCTTGAAATACCTACATAAATATTTTTATAGTCCTTCCAGGTTACAGCACATGCATTCTTCAGCTAATGGGAGTTAGTGGAGGTGCAGCAGTGGTGACAAGGGAGATTGGCTTCTCATTTTTTTGGAAGTGTCAGTCCCTTAAAGAATGAAACAAGGGATTCTGTTATATGATTAAAGCAGTCTCTAGTAATGAACATAGACTTACAGAAACTATAATAACAATGGGGCAGTATTTCTGGAGGAGATCCATGAAGAGTTCAGGGGATTACTATGGTTAGTAGCAGCAGCACAAAAAAGGCAATAAAAAATGAGAGGTTTCCCATATAACCAGGAATGTAATGATAGTGATAGATTACATAAGAGTGGTGGAACAGTATACCATCAGAGGTGATAAAAATGGGTCTATATCAATTCAGTGAAAATTCAGTTCAGTAAATGGCATTTTTGGTTCACTTACATCAAGCATGCCGTTTGTCGAACTGTTCATACTGAGATTGCGGTACAGTGAGGATCAGGAAGTTTGCCCTTTCCTCACTGTAGTGCAATCTTGGAGTTGGTATATATAATTAGCAGGCGGTGGGGGGTGCACAGCCCCCCATAAGAGCAGATTTCGATGAACAGCATTTCTGATGAAATGTTGTTCACTGAACTGTCACTTTGCTAAAGTGATATAGACCCAATAAAAATATATAAGGACGTGGCTTCCTTGGTTGGAGTATTTAGAGAACCATGGCCAATGATATTGAATGTTTTTTATCCTTATTTGGGAGAGATGCTGGTTTTAGGAGGTAGGGTAGCTTGGACCTAGCAACAGGGCTTGGGGGGGTTGTTATCTCATTATGTTATCTCATTAAGTTTAAATGATTGTTTTTAAGTCAATAGTGTTTTCTTTCATCTCTTGACTAGTCTGGTTTGAATTAAGCTGGGTTACTAAGTATGTGTTTGTGTATAATATTGTAGATATGTTGTATTGTTATGTTTTGTAAGGATGTGATTTCAATTTATGTTCTTGTTACAACAAAGTTTGAGCTGAAGAAGAGCAGAAGTGTTTAGCTTGCCCATTTTGGGAGGGAAGGTAAGATTTCTGCATGAGATCAAGCACTGTTCTAGTGATACAGGTAGTTCTGTACTCACACAGCACATTGATGATGAATTTGGCATACTTGCTAGGGCTTAAGCTAATTGATGTTATGTGTGGCAATGTGTTTTATATAAAGCAACCCCACCCAGTTAGTGGATACGAAAACAGTTCCCTGGAATATGAAGCCAGCATATGGGGTAATGTTGGTTTGTTCTGCTCTACAATGTATTTCCACTTCTCTTTCCTAACTCAGTAGTATCAGCCAAATTCCCAGTAACAGAAGGTAAAATCATTACCACTTTTCTTTCCTAACCCAGTAATATCAGCCAAGTTCCCAGTAACAGAAGGTAAAATCATTAACACTTCCCTTTCCTAACCCAGTAATATCAGCCAAGTTCCCAGTAACAGAAGGCAAAATCATTAACACTTTAAGGCAGGAGCATTTGGAGAAACATCAAGCAGTTGATGATCAGCTGAGAAAGGTATATGAAAGGGAGAAAAAAAAGGTGCAGAAGTGTGGTAAACCACAATTGTCAGAAAAATTTATTTCATAATTTTAGTGAACCTCTGTAACTATGTTACATATGATAGGTGCAACAGCCATCAATTAAACCAATTTAAGGTAATTTCTATACATAAACTAAACTCTGACCTTCTTGAGATAATGGGGAGGGTTATGTCAGGAAGAGCATCTGGTGAAAAATTTTTGCCAGCTCAAATATGCGGACAGCAATACAGATTTTCCTACAGGGTTGGTCGAGGGTAGGGTTAACAACGACTGCCTCCAATACTGTTAGCCAACAGGGTACTAGTGGAAACTGGGCCACTGCTGGCTGAAGGAGAAGGAGAAGAAGAGGAGAAAGGCATACCCAGAGGTAATAGGAGAGGAGGAAAGTTAGGACTGTGGAAGTGAGGGTAGGAACTTTGAATGTTGACAGTATGACTGGCAAAGGGAGAAAGCTAGCTGATATGATGGAGAGAAGGAAGTTTGACATATTGCACATGCAAGAGACCAGATGGATGGGAAGTAAAGCCAGGTGTATCAGAGGTGGGTTCAAATTGTTCTATCATGGTGTGAATGGGAGGAGAAATGGGGTAGGTGTTATCTTGAAGGAACGGTATGCCAAGAGTGTTTTGGAGGTGAAAAGAGTGTTGGATAGAGTGATGTTTATGAAGCTGGAAGTTGATGGTGTGATGATGAATGTTGTTAGTGCATACGCTCCACAAGTTGGGTGTGAGATGGAGGAGAAAGAGAAATTTGGGGGAAAGTTGTATGAAGTGGTGGAGAGTGTACCCAAGGGTGAGAGAGTGATGATTGGAACGGATTTCAATGTGCATGTTGGTGAAGGGAACAGAGGAGATGAGGAGGTGATTAGTAGGTATGGTGTTAAGGAGAGGAATGCAGAAGGTCAGATGGTAGTAAATTTTGTGAAAAGGATGAACATGGCTGTGGTGAATACATATTTTAAGAAGAGGCAGGAGCATAGGGTGACTTACAAGAATGGATGAAGATGCATGCAGGTGTATTATATCCTATGCAGGAGGGCCAGTATGAAGCAGATTGGAGACTACAAAGTGGTGAACAGGGAAAGAGTAATTAGGCAGTATAGGATGGGGTCTGTAAAATGACGATGATCAAGAAGAAAAGGAGGAGATTGAAGGCAGTGCTAAGGATCAAATGGTGGAAGTTGAAAAAGGATAACTGTAAGGTGGAGTTCAGGGAAAAGTTAAGACAGACACTGGCAGACAGTGAAGAATTACCAGATAGCTGAGCAGCCACAGCAGAGGTGGTAAGGAAGACAACTAGAAAGGTGATTGGTGTGACATCTGGATAGAGGAAGGAGGACAAGGAGACCTGGTGGTGGAATAAGAAAGTACAGGAGAGTATACATAGGAAGAGGATGGTAAAGAAGAAGAAGTGGGATTGTCAGAGAGATGAAGAAAGTAGACAGGAGTACAAGGAGATGAGGCATATGGTGAAAAGAGAGGTGGCTAAGGCTAAGGATAAGGCTTATGGTGAGTTGTATGAAACGTTTGACACTAAGGAGGGAGAAAAGGACCTGTACCGATTGCCTAGACAGAGGGACCGAGCTGGGAAAGATGTGCAGCAGGTTAATGTGATAAAGGATAATGAGGGAAATATACTCACAAGTGAGGAGAGTATGTTGAGCAGATGGAAAGAGTACTTTGGGGGGGGATGAATCAAGAGAATGAGCGAGAGAGAAGGTTGCATGATGTGGGGATAGAGAATCAGGAAATGCAATGGATTAGCAAGGAGGAAGTAAGGACAGCTATGAAGAGGATGAAGAATGGAAAGGCTGTTAGTCCAGATGACATGTCAGTGGAAGCACAGAGGTGTTTAAAAGAGATGGCAGTAGGGTTTTTAACCTGATTATTTAACAAAATCTTGGAAAGTCAGAGGATGCCTAAGGAGTGAAGAAGAAGTGTATTGGTACTGATGTTTACGAATCAGGGTGATGTGCAGAGCTGTAGTAACTACAGAGGGATAAAATTGATTAGTCATAGCATGAAGTTATGGGACAGAGTAGTGGAAGCTAGGTTAAGAAGGGAGATGATGTTTGGTTTGAGGGTGTTGATGGAGAAGTATAGAGAAAGTCAGAGGGAGTTGCACTGTGTCTTTGTGGACTTAGAGAAAACATATGACAGGGTGCCTAGAGAGGAGTTGCGGTATTGTATGAGGAAGTCAAGAGTGGCAGAGAAATATGCAAGAGTGGTACAGGATTTGTACAAGAACAGTGTGATAGTGGTGAGTTCTGCAGTAGGAGTGACAGATGCATTCAAGGTGGAGGTGGGATTACATCAAGGATAAGCTCTGAGCCCTTTCTTATTTGCAATGGTGACGGTCATGTTGACAGACGAGATCAGACAGGCGTCTCCGTGGTCTATGATGTTTGCAGATGACATTGTGATGTGTAGTGAGAGCAGGTTGAGGAGACCCTGGAAAGGTTCAGATATGCTCTAGAGAGGAGAGAAATGAAGGTCAGCAAGACTAAGACAGAATATATGTGTGTGAATCCGAGGGAGGACAGAGGAATAGTGAGGATGCAGGAAGTAGAGCTGTTGAAGGTGGATGAGTTTAAGTACTTGGGATCAACAGTTCAGAGTAATGGAGAGTGTGGAAGAGAGGTGAAGAAGAGAGTGCAGTCAGGGTGGAATCGGTGGAGAAGAGTGTCAGGAATGATTTGTGACAGATGGGTACCAGTAAGAGTGAAAGAAAAGGTCTACAAGATGGTAGTGAGACTAGCTATGTTATATAGGTTGGAGACGGTGGCAGTGATGAAAATACAGGAGGCAGAGCTGGAGGTGGTAGAGTTAAAGATGTTAAGATTTGTAGTGGGTATAACGAGGATGAACAGGATTAGAAATGAGTATATCAGAGGATCAGCTCAGGTTGGACAGTTTGGAGACAAACCAGAGGCGAGATTGTATTTTTTGGACATGTGCTGAGGATGGATGCTGGGTATATCAGGAGAAGGTGGTCTAGTGATTAGGATTTGGCACTCTCACTACCATGGCCTGGGTTTGATTCCTGATCAGGGAACTTCGATGGACTTTTAGGTGGGAGGTTGGTGTAATGGTTAAAGTGTTTAACTCAGAAACACAAGGTGAAGGGTTTGAGTCTCAGATGGGGTAAGCGGCTAGGCTTAAAATGGCCCATAGGGTCAGTTAGCCTAGTACCAACCTATGAACAATAAACCAAGGATGGAACTCCCAGATAAGAGGGAAAACAGGAAGGCCTAAGATAAGGTTTATGGATGTGGTGAGAGAGGACATGCAGGTGGCTGGTGTGACAGAGCAAGATGCAGAAGACAGGAAGAATTGGAAACAGATGATCCTCTGTGGTGACCCCCAACAGCAACAGCCAAAAGAAGAAGATTAAAACGTTTGGTACTATTATAGAGCAGCATTTGCATTATGGTACATCTTTCTTTCACTCGTAATGTTAACCACAGGAAGAAAGGCAGAGTAATACTCTGACACTAGATGTAATTCTCATTCTCCTTTCTGAGTCCAGAAATGATAAGCCATTGATCACGTATCATGCTGCGACAGACTTTAGTAAGGTGTTCATCACTTCTTTTACAAAAAAATGAATAACAGATGTTTTTTATATCCTTTTTGAAAAGCCTTTGCTAATGTCTATACTAATCTTTTCTTTGGTCTGACAGTATAATGACAGTAGTATTAACATTTACAGTGTAAATCACTTATATAACCATGACATGACAGCAGCATACTTAAAATTCCGTATACACATACAGTTAATAGCAAAAAAACATTAACTTTTACATATGTATAGTTTATTACTAATGTAACATTTGTATTACAATAGTACCAGGATAATCAAGAAATAATCAACCAAAACATAAATAGACAGTAAAGCATAACCTGGTATACATGGCACAAATATTACCACACCCCTTGGGGTGATACTAGGAATGAGCCCTGGAGAATGCAGTAATATCTGTAACATGCTATACAGCCACAGTTGCTTCACTGCACTTAAAATATGACCACCTGTATCTTATTTCTCCAGTTTGAATTTCATATTTGGCAGTATACATATGGGAATTATACGTTTTGTAGTATATTTTTATATATAGCCGTGCCTCCACTCATTTTAAGTAATTGATTGCTTTGCAAGGTTATGACTTTATGACTTAGTGCATTTTTGGAATGAAATTTTTAGGGTAGCCGTTTTAGGTACTCAAACTTTTGTGTACCATTGTGGACTACCATTTGTCAATGTTGTTTCACAGATGTTTTTAGAAATTACATTTTGGATTGTAGTTGCACAAACTCAATAGCATACCTCATATTGTCATAGTCCATAGATGATATGCTGAAAATCTGAGCTTAAAATGTTAAGTTTCACTGAGACAGAGGTATTGTTGAGCATAATGCTAAACTGCATTTGTTCATGTTTTGTTTTTTTTTTTTTTTTTTTTTTTTTTTTAGTGGAACAACCATACTGTAGGTATAGAAGGTAATTGGTGCTGTTTTTAATTTTGTAATGAGGGTATTTCTTTTTAGAGATGTTTTTCTTGAGCAAAGCTGATTCTGCCCTTTTTGTTGTAAAGCTGTTGTTTCCTTACATTGTACTGTAGTAAGCTGTCTGCTGATCCATGTCGGGGGAAGGTAAGGCTATTGTCATGATATGGGCACATTTCTGAATCTGTATTTGTTAAGGATGTGAGTTTTTTCTTACATGCATATTATTTTGCATCATTAATCTGATTACATTTCTAATTGGACCATAAACTGTTTTCTAGTGCTATCAAAACTCTATGGATGAGTGCTAGGCTTTGGGATGCATGTGTACCTTATTTCATGCAGAAAGTATGCTGCTTCTTTTATGCGTGACTTAATATTTCTGTAACATTTCTGAGCTTGTAAGTGGCAACAGAATTAGGGCATTAAATATGAAAGTATAGATCCTCGCATTTATTTTTCATTGTAGTATTTTAGAGCATCTGTAAACCTGACAGTATTAAACAGAATATGATATATAATGAACATAAAGTAAAAGAATGAAAATACTTATCATATTTACCTTACATTCCTTAAATTGAATTTTGTAAATATTTTTTTTTTGCTTGTAGAAAACTTATTATTAATAACAGACATTCCCCCAGATTCTCAAAAGCTTGCACGGAGTGCAAGATCAGTGCAGGAGCTCAAGCAGGCAATATGTCTACCGTGCGATCCAGAAACAGCCTGCAGGGGCGTGCACAAGTGCTCCTGCACTAATCTAGCATGGACAAAGCCCTGTTATGCAAATCACTCCATTTGCAAGTGAAATCCATGCAAATGAGGTGATTTTGCAGTCCAGGAAGCTTGCAACAGTCCGTGTAAGACTACTGCTATCTGCAGAAATGTACTTGGTTACTAACCGAGTACATTTCTGCAAAATCCAAAATGGAGCTGTGACAGCCCCAAATAAAGGCTGCATATCATGTAGTAAGCATGCCAATGGCCAAGTATAAGGCCATTGGCATTGCAAACAAAAAATAAATACAAAAATCAACTTTTATTTTTTTTTAGCCGATCTCGGCTGTTAAGAGTAGGGCAGCGGCGCACAAACGGGATCGGGGGAAAATAACAAAATACACCTAAAATAAGCAGTCTAACTAAAATCGCTATTTTGCCATGCAAGTCAATGGCAGGCAGAAGACAACATGGCTAGTGAATAGTGGTTGCTAAGGGGGGAGGCTCAGTGTGAGACATGTAACTATGCATTAGCAGGCAATCCTATGCAAATGAGGGGAATGATAGTGAATCCCAGTTTTCCCCAGCATGCTAGTCAGGTCCCAACAGTGTAAGAGTAGGAATAGCTTGGTGCAAGCCCAGGAGTTAGGTGACATCATGGGGGGGGGGTGTGCCAGGCATACTGTAAGCGGACTGGAGCCCTGTGGCTCAAGTTTGCTCCTAGCTTAGCACAGTTAAGCTAGGGGGTGCGTCTAAACCTGCCTAGCATTCTTTACAAAGTCTAAGTGGGTGTGCGTGCCACACACCGAATTTTACAGGAAGAAAAAGAAGTTAAACCAGGAAATAGCAGCAGTGTGCACATTTGAGCACTCTGTTTGTGCGGCATACATACAGGCTTAAACAGGAAGGGAATGGGAAGGGAAAATAGCAGTAGAAAGGTAATCAAGGAGAACTAGCTTAGCTGGCAGGTGAAATGTATCACAATCAGCCAATTACACAGACAGCAAACCAGCCCAACCCAGAACACTGCTATAAACTAAACAAACAACTTCCCCTCTGGTTTTTCCCACACTCTACACCACTGGTGTAAACAAGCGGGGAACTTTTAACACTCACAACAGCAAAATGATAGGGGCTGCAATAGCTATCATACAACTTGTGGAAGAGGCTGAGGGTGGTGAGGATGTGAATGCTGTCAACCAACCCACAGTGAGAAGATGGAGAAGAGTGTACAGACCCAGGGTAACCTACCAGGGCCTGCATGAGCTGGAGATAGTGGAGCACTATAGGGTGGACAGGACCTCCTACAGCAAATTGTTGAGCTGTGCCAGCCACACCTGACACACAGAACTAACAGGGGGGGAACCCATCCCAGTGGATAGCAAGGTATATGTAGGCCTAAGAATACTAGCTACAGGTACCTTCCAAAGGCCAACTGGGGATATGATTGGGATTTCACAGGCATCAGCATCCAAGATACTCCACCAGTTCCTGGATGCCATGTCAGTACATGTCGGTGAGCACGTATATTTCCCCAACACCCATGAGGCGTCGACCAGCAATATGCAACTGTTCCACCAAACAGCAGAATACCCTGAGGTAGTGGGTGCTATACACTGCATGCACATATGCATCAAAGCACCACCCTGTGAGCGGGGTAGACTCTACATCAACCGCAAGGGCTTCCCCTCCATCAACTGCCAGTTCATGTGCAATGGGCATAATAATGAATGTGTGTGCTGTCTGCCCTGGAAGCTATCACGATTCCCACATCTGGCATCTGACGCAGCTGTACCAGTGATTTGCCAGTGGGGACATCCCTCATGGTCACCTAGTGGGGGATGCGGGATATGCACTGGAGCCGTGGCTGATGACACCCATCAGAAATGCACACACACCCAAACAAGAACTCCATAATGAGGCACAGGTACAGACCAGAATTATAGTAGAGCGTGTGTTTGGGATGCTCAAGTCACAGCTCCAGTGCCTGGACACATCCAGTGGAGCCTTGCAGTACTCACCAGCTACAAGTACCCAAATTGTCCTTGTATGTGCCATACTACACAATATGATCCTGCGGAAACAGCTGCAGCAGAAACAGCGCAGGGCAGGGCCACACAGCCTCCCACCATTGCCAAGGCTTGTACAGGCACAGAGTGACTCGCAGAAGGAACAACCTTAGCCTGCCCCAGTAGACAGAAGGAGGCATGCCTAGTATGCCCTGGCCTTGGCAAAGAGGCAATGCATAGCACATACACTGACACAGGAGGGATCCAGGGAATAACACCTCTCTCCTACTCTCACATACAGTAAAAGGGATGCCAAACATTATACTACCTGTGCCTAACCATGTATACTATGTGCATCTGACATCGGCAGCCCTGCAGTACCACCCTCAATACTGGGACACCCACAAGGTAAGTGATTCTCACACGTGCCAGTCGGGGGGGCGGGGTCACATACCAAGCAACAGTCACAGCCAGCAGGACAGGTGTAGACAAACACAAACAAAGGCTGTGCTATGGCCTCTGAATGAGGCCTAAGGGTAAGCCCCCAGGCCTACACAGACAGACTACAGCAGGTCAGACAGTGGGATGTCAGTTCTGAAGAGTAGGAAGTCAAAAACTAATATGTAGGTAATTAAAAGCTAAGGTCTGTAGTCTACTGGTATGCCTCTAGCCAGCACGATAAGTAATACTACAGACTGAAATGGAGTACCCGACATACCAGTACAGTCCTAGCAAATGTTTACAAGTGTCAGGTGTGCCCCCACCCCATCCGACGTAGAAATGTAGTCACAGTCAGCTGTGCCCAGCCCCCAATCCTGTGTAGAAACATAGAAATAGTCAGGTGTGCCCCCCATCCTATGTAGAAGTGTAGTAACAGTCAGGTGTGCCCCCCCCTCACAATCCTATGTAGAAATGTAGAAATAGTCAGGGATGCCCCCTATCCTACGTAGAAATATAGTAATAGTCAGGTGTGTCCCCCCAATACTGTGTAGAAATGTTGAAACAGTCAGGGTACCCCCCATCCCATGTATAAATATAGTAACAGTCAGGTGTGTCCCCCCACAATCCTGTGTAGAAATGTAGAAATAGACAGGTGTGCCCTCCCGTCCTACATAGAAATATAGCAACAGTCAGGTGTGCCCCCACAATCCTCTGTAGAAATGTAGAAATAGTCAGGGTACCTCCAATCCCATATAGAAATATAGTAACAGTCAGGTGTGTCCCCCCACAATCCTGTGTAGAAATGTAGAACTAGTCCGGTGTGCCCTCCCATCCTACGTAGAAATATAGTAACAGTCAGGTGTGCCCCCAATCCTGTGTAGAAATGTAGAAATAGGGTGCCCCCCCATCCCATGTAGAAATATAGTAACAGTCAGGTGTGCCCCCCCCCCACAATCCTGTGTAGAAATGTAGAAATAGTTAGGTGTGCCCCCCCCCCCATCCTATGCAGAAATGTAGTAACAGTCCATTCCAAATGATCGATGGATACCCTGCAGAGAAACCATGCTACCTGTAGGTGTACAACACAAAGGTCAGCACTGCAGTACAAACTACCTGGACTCGGTCAACACATCTAATACAGATGGCCATACTAAAAATGCCCACACACTTGGAGTACTGAAGGCAATGTCAGTCAACAACATACTGAAAGGTCATACTGGGCATGCTCACACACTTAAACACATGAAGGCCATGTCTGCAAATACCAGTGGACCAGACATATCTGGCAGCTGCAGATGTTAGTGCAGATACTCCTCAGTATGCACCACACATGCTTTGCACACACAGTGGGTAGGAATACAGGCATATATGTAAGGACAACACACTATAATAAGAAGGTAGACATACACAGATGCGTGGAAGAGGGTGACTGTGACAAGGAGCTATCCAGGGCTCTCCCACCCAGCACACAGCCAAAGGGCAACAACCACATGAGGATATGATGTCACACACACTGCAGATACTAGACACTGGTATCTGGCAGCATTACAGAGAATGTGGTGCACGGGCCAGGAGTGCAACATGACTGTTCAAGGAAGTAGTCATCTAGCAGCTATATACATGTACCTGTGGAATATGACCCAGGTTTTGCCCGCATGTGGCGTGTCAACCCCTAGATTAATGGGTTATGGCCCATGCACACACACTGCCCTCCCCATAGCCTCACTATGACAAGCCTGCTGAGGTCATCTACTGTGAAATACATCTTTGGGAGAGCTGTCTCCCAGTAATCTCCGTGACATGTCCCATAACTGTGTATTGCTGTAGTGTGATAAGCTAGGTAGGAGTTAAGAACCCCAGCTTTGGCAACTGTGTGCGTGTGTGTCTGTCTGACTCTGTCTGTGTAGAGCGCAATGCTTTTTAGGGTGGTCACACTTGCTATAATTGAAATGCTCTACTTTGGTAAGGCTGCTGATGTCACCCACTTAGAAATACACCTCTGGGAAGCTGCAACCCAGTAATCGCCATAGTGCATCCTGTAACTGCGTACTGCTGTAGTGTGATATATTAGGAAGGCAGCTATTCTAATCTCAAACATGGCAAGTTTGTGTGTGTATCTGTATGACTCTGTCTGTGTAGAGAACAATGTTTTTTAGGGTAGTCACTCTCCCTACAATTCAAATGCTCATCTTTGGCAAGGCTGCTGATGTCATCCACCTAGAAATACACCTCTGGGAAGTGATAACCCAGTAATCTCTGTAGTGCGTCATGTAACTGTGTAGTGTGATAAAGTACAATTCCAAAACTGAAGAAAAACAAACTGTCAAAAAACAAACCCAAAAGGTTCCGAACCAGCAGGTGTAAAACTCCAAAGGTTTATTAGGAAATGTAAAAGTAAAGCGCTTTTCGTCTCCCTTAGTAGGAAGACTTCTTCAAACAAAGGAAAAAATCATCAAACACAATTTAAAACCCAAAAAAAGGGGTGTGTGTTACAAAATTACAAACAGCTGCCTTAATTGAACCCACTGACATACCTTCGCATTTAAAGTTGTATTACATTAAAAGCATAAATAAATGTCCACTTAGTGTAAACAGGGTGTCAAACATAAAAAAGTTTTCAAAAAAAGAAACATGAACTTGATAAAAGTAACCAAGAATGTCTTAGTGAAGATTCATGAACCTAATCAAGTGTAAATACTGTTTGTTTCCCTTAAAATTCATTTTAGCAAACAACTTTTCATAGGGTAAAACAAAACTCATACAGAATCTTGTGATTAAAAAGAAAATGAAATGAAGTCATGCTTGCAACTAAGTATATACAAATATAATATCCATTCCTTAACAGAAAAGGTAGTAAGGAGTACACATCTCTAATGCATAATGAAGAATCAATAATACATGAATAAATAAACAGTGCAACTCAACTAGGAGTCTGCAAAAAGCGGAATTTCAAAGGCGTTTCTAATAAAAGAAATGCTATTTCTAATGTTAAATAACCGAATATGTTTATTTCTGTGTTAAAAATCTAACACAGAAATAGCTTGTCATTTCAATGCCAACAGAATGCAACAACAGTATATGAAAAAGATTTTTTTTTAAAATGTTCCTTGAGCAATGGGTAAAGCACCAAGCTGCGATGAGAACACTTTCTAAGATTTAGTATGCACAGTTGTAGCAGCCAAAACAAGTCAAAATGCAACTGTTTCAGAAAAAATATGGCAAGGCATTGCGTGGAAGACACTTCTAAATCAAAACAAACAAACCGCTGGATTCACAAGACGGTACTTCATTCAAGAACCATGCAGGTACTAAGCATGTGAAAAAGGCGGATAGCCAAACAAATGTAAAATCAGTTCACAATCGTGCCCATGAAAACGACACATTGCTCTGCAAATGAGTTTGTACTGTGTGCGAAAAAGGTAATAAATAAATTAGCAGAAGACAAAAGAAAGAAAGAAACACAACACCTAAATAAATCCACAGCTGTTGGTGTCCAATGATATTGACGATAGGTAAACTTAGTACTTCAAAATACCGTGGGTCTAAACATTAAGGTCTCATTGTTACTTACGCAAAAAGGTGTATGTGTCTAGAAGTAAGCAAAAATCAAGTCAGACCACAATGCAGAACCTGACAAAAATAAAACATACAAATCCTGAACGAAACTATGCAAAATGAAAATAAAAATAAAAATAAAATAAAGTAAGGTATGGGTCAAAGTACAGCGAAGTGCTGCAGAGGTCAGAAAACCAATGTTTCTCAAGTTAAACATTTGTGAATTAAGGTTTAAAAACCAGACTTGAGGTTTAAGTAATGATGAAATACGTCTTATCTTAGCAGGTTTCTTAACTTTAAAACACAAGTCAAAGAGGTAACTTCGTTCAACCCTGGTGACATGTAAGAGTTCATTTTAAGTTGCCAAATGAGTTCCTTTTTTTCTAATAACAATTGTTGGGGTCCTCCTCTTTCATCTGTAAGTACCTGGTCTATAACTTCAAAAAGGAAAGCGTGAGAAGGGTTGTTATTACAATGTCTTGCAAGTGCATTAGTGTTGCTCTTCTTCCTAATGTGGTACGTATGTTCATAAATTCTCTCTTTAAGTTTTCTGTCAGTCTTCCCTATATAAAAGGCAGGGCATGACTGGCACACAGCTAAATACACCACTGATTTTGAGTTACAATTGTAACGACCCTTTGCTTTAAACAGACGTTGCTTCACTATACATGTGGACCCTGTAGATATAAATTTACAATAGTTACATGTCTCACATTTGTATGTGCCTTCAGTTCTAGTATGCTTTATTGAAGGTCTTTCCACAATGTTTTTGAGGTTTCTGCCCTTTCTAAAAATGATAACAGGTCTGTCCCCTATTTTCTCCGTGAGTTCTTTTTCAAAAAATAACAACTGCCAATTCTTTCTAAGTACATTGCTAATATATTTAGCTTCTAATGAAAAAGAAGTAATGAAACTTTTTTTATTGTACTTCTCTTGGGAAAAAATGGTTTGACCCATGCTAGAAGAGTGGACACCAAGAATTGTAATGTGACTTCATCTGGCTCTGCCAGGTTCACGTTGGTTTGTTTCAAAGTCAGAATGGGATTGAAAGAACCCAAACCCCTTTTCCTACAAACTTCTCCTATTGTGTCATCCACCAGTGATTCAGGGTACCCGACTCATAAACATGCATTTCAACAAGGTACATTCCTCGTTGAAGGCGGAGTCTTCAGTAGTCATTCTTGCCGCTCTAACTAGTTGGCCCTTTAAAACCGATTTTTTCTGGTGTAGCGGTGGCAACTAGAAAAATGTAACATAGTGTTAGAGTGAGTGGGTTTCCTGTAAGTTTTAGCAACATAACCCCTATGGATGTCGTCTCTCTTCAATTCAACATCCAAATAGTTAATCGTGTCTTCACCAAAGGTAAATGTGAATTTCAAAAATGGAGTGCTGTTATTTAAAACCTCAACAAAGTTGCTTGCATCCCCTACGTTACCTTGAAACATAATGAAAATGTCGTCCAAAAACCTGTTGTATAGTTTGACTTTCTGAAAATTGTTGTCCTTAAATACATAGCCGTGTTCCCACTGGGCCAGTACTAAATTGGCATAGCTAGCTCCACAAGGGGAACCCATAGCTACTCCAATTATTTGTTTATGTATGCCCCCATTAAATCCAACATAGTTATTGTTCAGGATCACGTCTAATAGTTCTTGAATTAGACGGATCTCATCACTCTCTGCTCCATGTGCTATTAGGTTTCTGGTGACATATTCAATTCCTATGTCGTGGGGTATGGAGAAGTAAAGGTCGACTACATCTATTGTAAGAAAATGAATGTTGTCACAGTATTCAAATTTGTCTACATTTTCTAAAAAAGCCCAGGAGTCCTTAACTATTTGTAACTCTTGGGACACATACTTCTTTAATAACTCATCAACAAACTTGGCACAAGCATAAGTAATAGAAGACCTAGCATTGACTAAAGCCCTCATAGGGGGGGTTTGAAGGTTTTTATGAATCTTGGGTAAACCAAATAAGTTAGGTGTTTTTGGGTTACGAACCACTATATAGTTGTAAATATCAATGCTGATCATGCCTTCAATCAAGAAGTCCCTAAAGAAGGAAAAGATTTTTTTATATGCAATATTCATTTCATTGATACTTGATCTAACATAGGTGTTACTGTTCAAAATGTCCAACATTTTCTTATCATATTCCTCTTTGTCCATGATCACCAAGCCACCTCCTTTGTCTGGTTTCAAAACTCTGACCGGTAAAGTTCTGACTAGGTTCAAGGCTTCTACTTCATTGTCTGAAACATTCCTAATGGTATTCTTCTTTCTAGTCGTGTAGAGAGCCCTGAAATTGGCCTCACACATGTGTTCAAACAAAGATAAAGGGGGGCAAATTGGTGGGTTGTAAGTACTAGATACTCTCAAAGGGTCTTCTACAAAAGGCTTGTCTCCAAAAATCAAGGACAGGTTAAGTTTTCGGATGTATAACTTCAAGTCAATCAAAGTCGCTGGTAGGTCAAAGTGCTCATCAGGTACAAAGGTCAGTCCTTTGCTAAAAAGGTTACAAAGTTCATGTCTAATATTAAAATTAGAGTAATTGTACACTTTGAAGTCTCCAGTGTTGTTTGATAAAATGATGGGTGCTGAAGTTATCTGTTGTAATTGATGTTCTCTTTCCTGCCCCTCATATTGTATCTCCGTTGATGGTTCTGGCCCCTGTTGGAAAAAGAATCATTACTGTCATTAGTGTTAAAATGGTTGTTATTAGCCAAATTGTTGGCTGGGCACAAGTCAGGGTCATCATTTCTCCAATTTCCCTCAAATGCATCTAATTCTCCAACACCTGTTCCTACTCGCATTGCAGGCTCAGGGTCTTTACTACCATAAGGACACACAAAGTTATTGCGTTGGGTTTGATGACCAAAAATGCCTTTACCCTGAGAGGGAGGTTGTTTAGGGTAAGCAGATCCGTTTTTGTAGTCATTAATGTCCCTTCTTAGTTTCTTTAATTTCGCCTCAGAGTTCTTAACTAATTGTTGGTCAATAGATGAAAACACTCTCTTGTAATCGTAATGGTACCTCATAAAGTCTGGGTGTGTCCTTATGTCATTATTCAACCCAGTGACCTCATTTGTCAATTTTTCTATGGATATGGCATAATGCTTACACATCATGTCCATAAGTTCGGTACCATGTCTGTCAAATAAAGAAAGAAGTTCACTGTAAAATTCTGTTCCATCTTCTAAACCTGATGGGTACTGCCAAGATCGTAAACCTTTCGGTACTACTCCCTGTTTCTTACATTCTGCAAAGTAGCTCACTTCCAGTTGTAGTTTTTTAAGTTTCAACATTTTCTTGTCAACTTCCTTTAATTTAAAAGGTAAGGACTCACCTCCTCCAGCCGAGCCTCTACCAACCCTTTCGTTGTGGTTGGAACCAAAAACTGGTTGTAACTTTAACCATACAGTCATGTTAGGAAGCCCTATAAGCCCAGAGGAGGCTTTATTTGTAGAATTAAAAAAAGTGGAAACTTCACCACTAGTTTCATTCTCTCGTGGGTTTAGTACACCAGTGTGGTTCGCTCCTTCATTAGTAGCTCCGTTTCCAGAACAATTACAGGTAGTCGAAGACCCTTGTAGTTGAGTGCTGGGAGCACAGTTAGCCATGATTTTAGGTCTCACTGAGGTGTTTGTTTGTGACAAGTTATCCACCCTTGTAGAAAGATTTTCAAGTTTTTCATTCATAAGCTGGATTAATTGGGTTAAGTTCATCATTTCATTCGATCCAGAGTCAGGCAGCAAAGAAGGTTGAGTGATAATATCTCCAGAGCAACCCAAGCTGGGTTCGGTAGCCATGAGAACAACTAACTCAAGGAACATTTTAAAAAAAATTCTTTTTCATATACTGTTGTTGCATTCTGTTGGCGTTGAAATGACAAGCTATTTCTGTGTTAGATTTTTAACACAGAAATAAACATATTCGGTTATTTAACATTAGAAATATCATTTCTTTTATTAGAAACGCCTTTGAAATTCCGCTTTTTGCAGACTCCTAGTTGAGTTGCACTGTTTATTTATTCATGTATTATTGATTCTTCATTATGCATTAGAGATGTGTACTCCTTACTACCTTTTCTGTTAAGGAATGGATATTATATTTGTATATACTTAGTTGCAAGCATTACTTCATTTCATTTTCTTTTTAATCACAAGATTCTGTATGAGTTTTGTTTTACCCTATGAAAAGTTGTTTGCTAAAATGAATTTTAAGGGAAACAAACAGTATTTACACTTGATTAGGTTCATGAATCTTCACTAAGACATTCTTGGTTACTTTTATCAAGTTCATGTTTCTTTTTTTGAAAACTTTTTTATGTTTGACACCCTGTCTACACTAAGTGGACATTTATTTATTCTTTTAATGTAATACAACTTTAAATGCAAAGGTATGTCAGTGGGTTCAATTAAGGCAGCTGTTTGTAATTTTGTAACACACACCCCTTTTTTTGGGTTTTAAATTGTGTTTGATGATTTTTTCCTTTGTCTGAAGAAGTCTTCCTACTAAGGGAGACGAAAAGCGCTTTACTTTTACATTTCCTAATAAACCTTTGGAGTTTTACACCTGCTGGTTCGGAACCTTTTGGGTTTGTTTTTTGATAGTGTGATAAAGTAGTTAGGCAGGTGTTCTAATCCCAGGCATGGCAAGTGTGTTTGTGTGTGTGTCTGTTTGACTATGTCTGTGTTGAGAGCAATGCTTTTTAGGGTAGTCACATTCCCTACAATTCAAATGCTCATCTTTGACAAGGCTGCTGATGTCATCCACCTAGAAATACACCTCTGGGAAGCTGTAGCCCAGTAAACTCCGTAGCGTGTCCTGTAACTGCATACTGCTGTAGTGTGATAAATTAAATAGGTAGCTGTTCTACTCCCAAGAATAGCAAGTGCATTTGTGTGTGTGTCTGTGTAGAAAACAATACTTTTTAGGGTAGTCACACTCCATACAATCTGTATGCTCTACTTTAGCAAGGCTGCTGATGTCATCCACCTAGAAATACACCTCTGGGAAGAGTGTAGCCTAGTAATCTCTGTAGCATGTGCCATAACTGCTGTAGTGTGATATAGACTTCGGTTAGGGGTTCTATACCCACAAATGTCATCTGTGGATGTTTTATGTGTGTTTCAATGTCTGTGTGGAGAGCACTGCATTTTAGGCTAGTCACACTCAGTACATGTCAAATGGCCTGCTTTGACAGTCCTGCTGATGTCATCCAATGTGAAATACACCTTTGGGGAAGGAACACTCCAATAATTTCTGTGGCCCATACTATAAATGCATAGTGCTGTAGTGTAAGAAACTAGTTAGGTAGGGGTTCAACTCCCAGACATGGCATTGTTTGCATGTGTGTGTGTGTTTTTAACTCATGTCCTCTGTGGAGGTGGGGGGTCAGGGTGTGGCACCTGGGCCCAATGTGGGGAGGGTTTTGCAAATGTCTTTTATGGTGGCCCTATATCACAATGTCCACTGTACAGGGATACCAGATGTGAAATAGCCGAGAGGCAGGGGTGCAAATCCATATCCATACTTGTGACATCACGGCCAGGCAATCACAGTTAGCAACCCCAGTATTACCCTAAGCATACTCTCAACCCATGTCACATACACACACACACACACACACACACACACACACACACACACACACACACACACACACACACATGCTGAGGCAACAGCCAATATGTATGTAGTACACTGCATATTGGTGACTGATATTAACTATGGAATGATTGCAGTGGCCTACAGAGGGCATTGCACCCTCTCCATCAGTCCAGTAGGCACATACATGCAGTCAGTGCTACCTTCCCCATGTTCCCCAATGGACACCTGCAACACCTGTGGTGCCATCACATGTGACCCACAAGGGACACATCATGCCCGAAAACATGCCCTGTATGGACAGATGCCACTGATGCCAGGGAATGCTGTTAGCATGCTATCAATGTAGGTGTAGGGTTAACCTGCTGTCCATTACCAGTTCTTGCCACAGGTGGCCAAGACTGGCACATCTGGTGATAATCTGTGTACACAACATGGGCCCGACATCCCAGATACAGTTCCACATGTCACTGTACATGCATGTGGGAGTTGTGCACATCCCAGATACTGTCCATGTCATGTACTAGGGAACACATACATGGCAAACAATGCACAGCATTGGCCACATGCAATAGCCACCCAGGTGACTGGATGGTGGATACAATACCCACCTGTGTGGGCAAATGCAGAATCCACAGGCCTGAGCCACAATGCAGACCATTGTCATGTGGCCTGATGCCAAGGTATACCCATCACATAGCCTTGTATAGCCATCTGGGACAGTCGGCCACCACATACCCATGCAGAAATGCACCCATGAATGTCAGTACTGGCACCCGGTGTGTTTGTGTGTGTGTGTTGTATGATGCGTATGATCACATCCACACTCATTACAACCCCCAGTGGCATACTGAGGCATGCTGTCTGATGTCAGACACCTCCCCATACCCTTTGCCCATATAACCTCCGTATGACCCGTGTGGTGCATGTGACACCCGCACAGTAATGTGTTGTGGCAATCTCACTAGTGATGAGCTGTATCCCTGGCCCTGCCAAGTGTGTCAGTGTGTGTGCATTCCTGTGAGAGTGTGGCTGTGTTGATGCTGGCACCTGTTCATGCGGACAGGCACGTTTACATTACCTACCGTATAGCTACCATATCCCTGTTGCAGATGTCACTCACCATCACATATATGTTCTGTGGCCTCCACAGCAGGTAACCTATGTGGCGCATCCAACAACTGCATAGGACTGTGATAGCACTACATAGTCGTCAGGGGTTTGATATCCTATGTTAGTAGGTATGTGACACAAACATACTTAGGTTTTACTCTCCCACCCCTCCCTGACTTGTCGATGCCTCTGTCTGCCTCTCTCACTCCCTCACTGGTGGATGTGAAGACCTATACCTGATTTTCTTAGGCAGCAGCAGGTATATTTTAGGTAATGCTAATGATCATCTGATGGCCTTTGCATGAATTGCAACCCTCCTCTAGCTGATTGCATGTGGAACAGCTGTGGTAACATTCCCATAGCCAATTGCATGGAAACACACTCCAATATCTAGGAACATCATGTTTGTGTTGGTCCTTTTCATTCACTGTGAGCAGGAACTCTTTCTGTTGTTTGGCAAACAGCATCTCAGATGGAGTGGGGATTTACCTCTGACAACATACACTGTGGAAACAGGCCAATACACAGGAGGGAGATGTGCCTGACTTGACTACAGACTGTAAGTGCTTCTATACTGCATTTGGAGTAATATTGGTTTAACAGGGTGTGCGCAGATATGGCTTTCCTACATGTATTAAAACCTGCCATGTCAGTTGTATGTTTATGGGGACTCCCCATCTGTATGGTCATCTGCAGACTGGGCAGTGTGCGGTGCCTTTGGTGTCATGTGTTACCCACAGAACATGTTTCTGTGAACTGCAGAAGGTAGTTTGAGGATTGCAGTCTGTAGATGGTGAAAGTCATGACAGTTACTGACTTCATATTCCTCATAGGACATATGTTGCAACAAACCCTGTTACAACAGTAAATATATGATGTTATTCCAGCAACATGTCAATACTGGTCCTGTGTATGTGCTTCCAGCCACAACTCCTTCAACCTTTGTACATATGTTGTGCATTAAGAGGTGCATATCTGCTGTACACCATAATTAGTGTCATCATATCTGATAAGCAGGGCAGCCACGGTGGTGCAGCAGTTAGCGCTGCCGCCCTACAGCAAGAGGTTCTCTGGGTCGATCCTTGGCTGGGGTGCCTTCTGTGCGGAGTCTGCATGTCCTACCTGTGGTCAGGTGGGTTTCCTCCGGGTGCTCTGGTTTCCTCCCACATCTCAGAGACATGCTGTAGGTGAATTGGACACTCTAAATTGGCCCTAGATGTGAGTGTGTGTGTGTGTGTGTGTGTGTGTGTGTGTGTGTGTGTGTGTGTGTGTGTGTGTGTGTGTGTGCCTTCTGTGGAAGGTTGGGTGCCGGGCTGGCAACTCAACGCTGTAAAACTCCACTGCCAATCATGAGTGGACAGGTGATCCGCTGTGGTGACCCCTAACCGGGAAAAGCCGGAAGAAGATATATAACAAGCCAGTGAGATATCAGACTGCTACACATGCTATGTACAGTAGGGATTATATATGATGACATAACCTGGACATACTGTGGTTGTTTGTACAGTACTGAGGTCTGTGTACTTATGGTGCATGTCGACAGTGTGTGTTTTGTTAATATGTACCTTGGCCTATGTGCAGACTGTGGTAGTTATCATCATCCTAGGTCCTGTCCTATCTAATGTTACATGCTGCTCCACTGTATGTTACCATATTGGCTTACATGTTTGTAGGGCCATACACAAACATATCCCATACCACAGTCAGCCATCAGACTAAACTGTGTAGTGACCCAGTATATGTATGGTTAGTGTGTGAGTGGCACATGTGGGGATGGTGTTGAACAGATAGTCCATATACTGTAATATTATGGTAGCTTGCCATATGTGGCTGTGGCTGTGTTCTCATTGGTTGTGGTTATGCACTTTCACACAGGTGTATCTTACCCTGTGCTGTGACATGCCTGCACAGCCTGCTATACATGCAGGTACATGTGCATTCCCCCATAGAAGATGTAGGTCAGTGTTGAGCCAATCTGCCTGAAGCCTGCACAGTGCATTGTTACATGCCTACCAACTTAGTGTACTTACCCAGTGAGATGTCATGTGCAGATACTTGCCAGATGTACTGCTGCCGGGCCTTCCTTAACAGTCATGTATGTCAGACAGAGCAGTGGGATGCTGTACAGATGTATGTCAATATCTAGTAGGTAGTATGTGGCCATAGTACCCCTGTACCAGCAGTTATCACATGTCAGGCCAGACAGGGGTGTGTGAATGCATAACCTATGGTGGCATATGTATACCAGTCATTATGTGTTATACCCATCTACATGGCTATTAACATCCATATTGTCCAGCATCCATATTGTCCAGCATGGTACACATGTTTTGCACTAAGGGGTTCTGTGTATACCTCTGGACTGTACAGAGTGTGTCAGAATGTTCACACATGTTGGCCAATATCTCTGCTGCAGTCAACAGGAGCAGTACGTGCTAGCAGTGGTACTTTACTATGATGTCCTAAGGATGTCTGCCAGTAGCCAATGGCACACATGGGGAAAGCAGATGTGACCTCCCACACACACCATGTCTGTGAAGACAATCCCAACTACTGTAGCAACAGTATATAGAACTGTAATAGTACACAAATAAAGGTTTTCCATTCCTGCAAACCTGTGTGTGGTGTTTTTCCCTATGACCTCTCTGTGGGTATATGTTGCAGGCAATGATTGTCATTTGTATGAGTGGCCCATATAGTGTCCAATTGTTCAGGTGTGAACTGTAGGCATAGTGGCTGTTCCATATTTTGTGCACCGTCTACATGTGTATCTTACTGTACATATCTCTGCGTGTGTAGTCACATGTATATCTATATATATATATGTAAAGAAATATATATATATATATATATATATATATATATATATATATATATATATATATATATCTGTATCTGCATATATGTGTCTGTGTATGGGTCCAGGACCAATGCTCGAGCAGCCGTTTCAACGAATGTGAAATGGCCAGGCATACTTAGGAGAAAGTGCTTTTCACCAAAGAAGCGCTTTCGCATAAGTATGCCTGTTGCAGAAATCACACTACAGTGGTGATAAGGGAAAATTCCCTTTTCCCCACTGTAGTGCAACCTCGGAGTGAGAATATAAAAGTGGGGGGTGTGGGGGGCACAGCCCCCCATGTGGAGAGTGCAGGGGGGCTTGCCCCCGGCAAAAACATAAATGTAATGTTATTTTTTTTTTTTTGGAACATACTTTAACGAAAGCGCTTTCATAAAAGTGTGTTCGGTAATAGTGGATTCGGACTGTTGAACTTTCGTTCAACAGTCCTAGATCCCTGTGTATATGTAACCTGGGGATGTTGCTAGCTTCCACATTTTACATTTCCTATGGGAGCCAGACTGTACTGCATGATATGTTACCAATACCAGCCTGACATCATACAGGTGGGATGTAGTACTGTTAACATCTTGTGCCCATGTCATGTCAGGTCCTGGTTATGGGATCTGCAACACTTGGTAGTGTATTGCAGGGCAGACATGTTTGGCTGTTGGGGGGTATGCCTATTCATACAAGATGTATATTGTTTGGGGCCTCTCAACCCCATTAAGGTGCATGTGGACATATTTGTTTTTGTTAATCTACCATTGTTATGCATACATATATGTACCTTGCTGTGTATATGTAGACATATAGGTGTAGGGTTCCCCTTCACATGATCGAATTACTGAAAGCTCAAAACTCATAAGATTGAGTTCAAAATCTCGAGTTTCAGTAACTTGAAATTGTGAACGGGAAGTTTAAAAAATTAGATTAATGTTTTACTTACCTTTTTTAGGGGGCTGGATCCCCCTGTACTATTCCTTCCTTAATGTGCAGGTTTCATGACCGCACTTCAGCGGAAGAATAGAAAGTGTCCCATTGTGCGCTTATACATATAGCGCATAATGGTACATTTCCATCTCCTTTGCTGTAATGCGATCTCAGAGTTGGTATATTTAAGTAGGGGGGTGTGGGGGTGCAGGGGGAGCAGCCCCCCCCCCTGCAAAACATTAGAAAAAGTGTTTTTTACTTTCCTTTTGTGCTCCTTCACAATTTCAAGTATTTGAATACTCAACATTTTGGGATCGGGCTTATGAGTTTCGAGTATTCATATATTTGATCTTGTGAAGGGGGAACCGGGTGTAGACATATATATGTGCCGATGTAGGCATTTGCATGTATATATGTTCATATATATTTATATATATGTATATATTTCTAAATATACATATATATATCTCTACATATATAGATATGTTGTATATGTTTAGATATTAATATATTTACACACACATGTATCTAGATGGTTGTATACATTCTCTGTACTGTTGCATGACTGGGCTGGATGATATGTTTCTGAAAACATCTCATTTATGTGTATCTCTTATGGCTTAGTGATAAATCACTTTGTCTATAGTGTGTAGGGTCCTGGGTTCGAGCCTTGCAGAGGCTGTTTATTTTGTTGCTGGGCAGAACACGGGCCATTGGATACAGAGTGATTAAGGCACTTTAAAGCAGTTGTAAGTGGGTTTGCATGGGTTTGTGCGGAGCTAAGCACTGCTAACTTCCGGTTACAGTTTCTTATGCTCAGTTAGCTTCTAAATTGCTTAACCTGTGTAGGCAGTGCTTACCCCCATGCAAACCTGCTTACAACTGCTAAAAAGTACCTTAATCACTCTGTATCTAACGGCCCTTGTTCTGCCCAGCAACAAAATATACAACCTCTGCAAGGCTCAAACTCTGGAGCCTACGCAGCATAGCTGATGTTATTTTCCCACTAAGCCATAGCAGATACACATAACCCTGATGTTTCCACAAACATATCATCCAGCAGAATCATTCAACAGTACAGGAAATGTACTTTTACATCTAGATGTATGGGTGTGTATATATATATATATATATATATATATATATATATATATATATATATATATATATATATATATATATATATATATAAAACTAAATAGATATATACCTCTCTCTCTCCATGCATACATCTATACATATATGTCTACATATATATATATATATATATATATATATATATATATATATATATATATATATATATATATATATATATATATATGTATACAGCAATATATATATATATATATATATATATATATATATATATATATATATATATATATATATATATAGATAGATATAGATATGTATATACAGACATATATCTATAGATATAATAGAGAACATAAAGACATATATGAACACAGGCACCATTAATGGGGGTGAGGGAGCTCAAGCAACATAAGTCTTACACATATTGATACCCCCCCACCACCCAGCAAAACAGGTCTTTCCTGTAATACAATACCAACTGTTGCAAATGCCATAACCAGGACCTGACATTACATGGCCACAAGATGTTAACACTAAGCAATCCTACTTGTATTATGTCAGGCTGGTACTGATAACATATCATGCAGTACAGTCTGGCTACCATAGTGAATGTACAATGTGCAAGTAATAAACAGTCCTAAGATAAATATAGACAGACACATGTATGCAGATACTTATATATGCATATATGGATATATATATATATATATATATATATATATATATATATATATATATAAAGCTAGACATACACACACACAGGTATGTCTAGGAAGATACATAATCAGAGGGTGCACACCATACTGAACAGCCAGTATCCCTACAGTTGCAACCTCATCCAATGGACAGTGTATGAGTCACCCATACCAAAGACAATTGTTGCCTGAAACATATACCCACAGAGAAGTCAAAGGATGTAACATAACACACAGGATTGTATACATAAGAAAGGTTTATTCATGTACTATTACAGTTGTATATGCCATGTCATATATCTGATTATGCTTTGAAATACATACAGAGTAATGCAACTTTCAAACAGATCATTTATTACAGTAATCCAAAAACATCACATCTGTTGGTGTCCATGCCAAGGCCTTATAGTAGTACAACAGGAAAGGTAGACTGGGCCACAGGATAACAAGCAGTATGTGATGCAGATGTATAGCACAGTGGCCTCTAAATACACTCTGCATGCAATACCTAGGGGGAAAACTCCTAGGTTGACGCAATGGGTGGTATCTGTTACATAACAATGCATAACTGAAATCCTCACAATCACACTGATGGCAGTAAGCACTAGGCCAGCAATGTTCCCAAGGTGAAATGTATGGTAATGTACATCCGCAAACCTTAAGGCAGCTTACTACTGGTAGTCCTCACATGTTGTAACACCCTGGGATACTTATGGTGCATACCCCCATACACTGCCTTACAGGGGCATAGCACACTGTTACATACACTGACCTCTAGACTGCAGAGTTGCACACGTGTTGTTCAGATGAAGCCCACATATATATGGTGCATATGTTCTGTACACCATTATTTATTGACATCATACCTGATAACAAGCCAATCAGATAACAGACTGCTGGACATGTTGCATGTAGTAGGGGTTGTTTCTGAGGACATTACTTGGGCATTTTGTGATTGTGTGTACAGTACTGTGGCCTGTGTATGTAGGGCAGGGTTCTGCAATCTTCACTATCCAAAGAGCCATTCCTGACCACTCACCCACCAAACGAAATTCATTGGGAGGCACAACAGCTATCTGACTCCTAAAATGAAGATAGCAGAGCATATACGGTTTCATATATAGTTACACTAAATATAAAATAACTAAGTGTATAAGAACAATACCTAACATATGTTCATAACTGTGTTCCTGTTTTAGGATTGCTTGATCTGTGTGTGTGTGTGTGTGTGTGTGTGTGTGTGTGTGTGTGTGTGTGTGTGTGTGTGTGTGTGTGTGTGTGTGTGCGTGCATGCGTGTGTGCATGTGTGCTTGTGTGTGTTGTGCGGTAGAGTGTCCATTAATCCTCATAGGTACAGGGAGCCACTACAGCAGGGTGAAAGAGACACATGTAGCTCCAGAGCCACAGGTTGCAGACCCCTGTGTCAGGATGATTTACGACAGTATGTGTATTGCGCTTACAAACCTTGGGTTCTGTACAGACTGTGGTAGATGCCATTGTTCTCAGTCCTGTTCTATCTGATGTTGCATGCTACTCCAATGTATGGTACCCTATTGGCTCACATGTCTGTAGGGCCAGGCACACACGTGTCCCATACCACAGACAGCCATAGGATCACACTGTGCCATGACCAGTGTATGTTGGGTTAGTGTGTGAGTGGCATATATGAGGATGGTGTTTATCAGACAGTCATTATAGTGTCATATTAAGCTTGTGTATCATATGTGGCTGTGTTGACATTGGATGTGAGTATGCATTTTCTCACAGGTGTCTGCTACACTGTGCTGTGACCTGCGTGCCGAGCCCGCTATAATCGCAGTTACATGTGTATTCCCCCATACAATATGTAGTCCAGTGTTGTGGCAGTCTGCCTGTAGTTTGCCCACTGCTTTGTGACATGCCTAGCAGCCTACTGTAATTACCCAGTGTGCTATGTCCAGTTATTTGCAAGACATACTGCTGCCAGGCCAGCATAACTGTTGTGTATTTCTGACAAAGCAGTGGTATGCTGTACAGATGTATGTCACTATCTACTGGGTAGTATGTGGCCATGTGAACTCAGTGCCACCAGGTATTATGTGTCAGGACAGACTGGCACGTGTGCGTGCATAGACTGTGTGGGCATATGTACTCCAGAATTGTCATGATATACCAATGTACATGGCAAGTAACATCCACATTGGGAGGCGTGGTCCACATGTCTCACATGAAGGGGACATGTGTACACTTCTGGACTGACCACAGAGTGCCAGACTGTCCACATATATTGGTCATATCCCTGCTGTAGTCCACAGGATCATTACTGTGCTAGCAATGGTACTGTACCATGATGCCCTTAGGATGTCTGTCCATACCCAATGGTGCACATGTCTACAGCAGATATGACCTCCCACACCCAACATGTCTGTTAAGACACCCCTATGACAGTAGCAACAGTCTGCATATATATACCTGCAATACATCCATGACATCCCCTTGCACTAAGGGGTTGGGACTATTGGTGCTGAGGTAGGACTCCACTCCATATTCTGGACATATGGTAAACATATATGTGTACACATATATCCACATATCTATATAGATATATACACGTATACATATCCACATACATATATGGAGATATATATGTACACATATATATATATATATATATATATATATATATATATATATATATATGTATATACTCACACATGTTCATATACACAGCAATGACTTCAAGAAATGGCTAAGCATCTGATGTCATTCAAAGGGGATCCAGTATCTGTCTGCCTGGGATGACATGATTGACAAACTACGATGCTTTGCCAGAGATGGTCTGCACCCGTTGCCCTTGCGATTCAGGTTACTGGCTACAGCTCTTGGCACCCCATAGTGCCTTATCTAGGCAAGGTTCAAAGGACAAAACCACCACTGTAATAGATACAAGCATGCAAAACTGAAGGTAATGCTACTCAGTGCTAGAAATCTAAACCTAAAAAGGCACTCTCTTGAGACACACCTACAAATGGGGAAGAATGATATCTGTGCAGTAAATGGGACCTGGTTCAACGCTCCAGAGAACACACCTGTAATACCAGGCTACAACTCTTATCACACATTTCGGGAAACAAACCAAGACCACAACACTACAGGTGGAGGAGTGTCCATATTCACCAAGGTTATTCACACCTCCAGCCTAGTTCACAACACAATGCATCTGAGAATCTCCAGGTGCAACTAACACTAGGTAAGACTGCAATCCAAATTGTAAATTGCTACAGATCCCCTACCATGTCCCAAGATTCTCACTACACCATTATAAACATACTGGACAATATTAAGATACAACCAAACACCATGATACTGGGTGATTTCAACTACACTGCCTTTAACTGGGAAAACTACTCAGGTACCAACACCTTTTACCAACGGTTCCTGGAATTCATACATTCCAACCCCCTGGATCAACTAATCCATTGTCCAACCAGGGGCTCCAATATCCTAGACCTGGCCATTACCAACATGGGAGAAAGATGCTCCACACCGGTGGTCACCCCCTCATTGGTCAGGTCTGACCATATGGTAATCACCGTTGACATCCACATCCCACTCCCACCCGCCTGTAAGGAAACCTCCATAAAAACCCTCTCCAAAGCCAACGTCATGCTACTCAAGTCAGAAGTGACAAACTTCATGACACCCATGGAGACGGGAGCTGAAAGTGCAACTGGTGAATCCTACACTAAGGCACTGTATGAGCACATCCACTTGTGCATGAATTGTGCCATCCCAAATAAAACCAAGACGCTGTCCCCGAAAATAGTAAGCCAATCTGATGCTCCACTGCCATAAACAAACTATACAACAGATGGAAGAAACTGTTGAGGAAAAAAGGATAATCCCAAAATGCAAACTGCTCCCTTACCAGCCTCAGTAAGAATCTGAGATCCCTCAAAATCCTCCAAAGCTTGTTACATAAATATAACTGCCAAAGATTCCAAAGACAACCACAAAGCATTCTATAGTTATGTTTGGAATCTAAACAGCAATGCTCAGAACTGCTCTGAGCTACAACAGAATGGCATTAAATATACTGATTCCAAGGAGTTTGCCAATATCCGGGCAGATCGATTTAGTGCCACATTCACCCTCCTCTCACCCCCTAAAAGACCCATCTCAGTACCAAAAGATTGCCAAATTCCAGTAATCATGGCCACACAGGTAGAAATGGCACTGTCCACAGCTAGGAATACAGCATCCATGGGAACAGATGACATCCCGGGCTGTGTACTGCATGAACTACAAAATAAACTTGCACCTCACCTAAGTGCCATGTTTAATCATAGCCTCACCTCAGGCTTTGATCCCACTGAGTGGCGCACAGATACAGTTATCACACTCCACAAGGGGGATCCACCTTGGATCCCAGGAACTAACATCCCAACAGTCTGATGAGCCTGATCTGCAAGACCATGGAACGCATTGGTCTATATTATAACATCGAAGTCTAAAAACTTTGAATGTTATAATATCAAACCCATTCAATCAAAACATCATAAAAGCAAACAGTCAGAATAGCAAACTTTTTCTCTGGGAAAAAATTTGCTGTTCCGACAAACATACACACAACTCAAGCGCACCAAAATAAATAATCCACACACATACACTTCACAAAACCCTACACTAAACCAGACATACACCACTAGCTATCCACTTACTTTATCCCAACCCTAACCCTAAGGTCCCTAACTATCGCACACTCACCTTACCCACTCCCTAACCCTAACTCACCTACCCCACCCTAATCCTCACGTCCACACAATTGCACATTTACCTGACCCGTGCCCTAACCCTAACTCACCTAACCTATGCCCAGTCGCACACTCACCTCCATTCGCACACTTACCTTAACCCAGTCCATAACCTTCGCTCCACAGTTGAGGAAATAGCGAAGCTGCAGAAATGGCCCACTGAATACATTCCCTGGGAAAGTATTCTGTGTTCTGCAGCTTCGCTATTTCAAGCGTTTGCTCTACTGCATTCGATATTATAACATTCAAAGTTTTTAGACTTTGATGTTATAATATAGACCCCAGAATGCATTATCATGCAACTTATAAACAAAGACATTGGCAACCATCAAACACTTGATCCCACCCAGGTTGGGCTCGTGAACGGCCGATCTTGTCTCCTGAACCTGATTGACTACTTTGAATCAATCTCCAGAGCTGTGGAAGAGGGTAAGGTGGTCTACACAGCCTATCTGGACTTGGCCAAGGCCTTCGACACCATCCACCACTCTGGAGACATAGTTAAACTTACAAGGCTGGCCATAAACTCCTGCGTCACTTGATGGGTTGCCAACTGACTTACTGATGGAATCCAGACTGTAAAAGTAGCCAACTCCAATCCCAGCTCCAGACAAGTGACAAGTGGAGTACCTCGGGGTTCAGTCCTGGGACTGCTCTTGTTTGTCATCTACTTCTCTGAAGTACAGGCCAACACTACGGAACTCTGGCTAACAAAGTTCACAGATGACTGCAAACTGGGATCCATTATTGCATCCCCAAATGATGTGGATATTCTACAACAGGGCCTTACAGAAACATATGCTTGGTGCCAGAGCCATGGGCTCAAGCTTAATGCCAAGTAATGTATAGTTATCCCCTTTGGAAATACCATGTACCCATGAATTACCACATAGGTGGCAGTACACTAAACACCGAAAGTGTGATGACAGACATAGGGACACAGGTGGACATTGGTCTTACCTTCATTAACCACATTGCCACAACAGTAAGGAAATCCTTCTATGTGGCACACTTCATCACTAAGGGCTTTTCATCCAGAAAAAAGAGGTAATTGTCCCACTGTACTCATCCCTCATTACACCCAGTATAGAGAACAATGCCCCATCTGGTATGTACCTCACAAGACATCTGCAACAGCTGGGAAGGCCATGGAAATACCTCACTATGCAAATCACAGGTCTAAAGCAGATGCCTTAAGCTGACCATCTAGAAAACCTCCAGCTAAACTCTGGCATATCATCTACGCAGAGGCTATCTCTGCTTAACATACAAGGCTATGTCAAACCCTGGCAAATGACATTTCTAGTAAGTATATGCACTGCCATGTACAGTACATTTGTCTATGCACTGTCATTACATTAGCAAAGGGTTTTGAGTGTCATGTCTGGGACACAGAAGTATATGAGACCTGCACAGCACTGCTGTCTGTGTGAATGTGTTACATGCATTATTAGCAACCCAGGGTACGTGCTGTCACACTGGCATGTGTAACATGGCATTACTACTGTTGACAGTGCTGTCCAAGGCAAGGGTAGAATGCAGTTCACCACCTCCGGCCACAGACACGCTGACTGTGCCTGCCAGGGGTTCCATGGGCATGTGCAGGTACAGACCTCAATATGCTACTCTCCCCTGATGATGACAGATGTCCGCTGGAACCATGTCCACCTGGGACTGGCCAGGGCCATGTGCATGAGGCCTGCTGTGGTGTGGTGTGGACAGCACCCTAGAGATGTGCTGGAGCTGGTACTGCCACTACAGGAGTGGCTTGGTGTCCTAGTATGTCCACGTCAACCACCAGCTGCTGGTGTTTCTGGCCTATGTCCACACAGCCATCACATCACCTCCAACCAAGTTTTCAAGCATGGACATACCACAGTCGAGAAGGCCCACCATCTCACCCTACTGTCTATCCATGATCTTGTTCTGTTCATGGGGGGCAGCAGCAAGTTTACAGATGTTGTCACTTACAGATGAGAAAGCAGCCCTCTGTAGCCTCATGCCCTGTCTGATGTACATTTCCATACTTGCCTGTGCCTCCATGACAGCCTGAAACATGTGCCTGGTGGTACCATTTGTGACGCCTCTGCCAGGGGCATGATGACCAGCGGTCCTCCCATAAGCACCATGGTATATCTGCCTATGTGCTGCCCTGCCAGACATGTGATCTGACACAGTTGGCATGGAAACCACACTCTCCTGGGCACTGGCACCAACCAACTGTCCCTTTGCTATGGCCACTGGTGATGAGGTGCATATGGGCATTGTAACTGTGTGCGGGCTTGGTGTGGCTAGGAGGGTGATGACAAATGATGGTGCAGTGTTGGCCTCTGACAACCCCACCTGTGCCTTAACAGTACCATCATCATCATCATCAGTGTCTGTACGGACACCAACTTCAGATTGCATGCAGGAGGGACCCTGACCCACCTTGCCATCTCTGGGGGAAACAAACACGCACTTTAAGGTGGTACAGCATTGCATAACAGTACACACATTTACACACACACACACACACACACACACACACACACACACACACACACATACACACACGTACACCCACACACACTGACAGTCCACCTTACTACCTCCCTGTCCCCGGGTTTACAGACAGTCTCATAGTCAGTTACATATGTTCCCCATCATGCATGGCACTTGCTAACATACACTCACTAATACTACCCATTAACATATCATTCCTCTCCATGCCTACACGTGTGATCACAACACATGACCTGTTACTCCATCACCTCCCTGAATTGAGTGGAGTAGGTTGTACATGGCCTCACTGCTGTCATCTAGTGTTAACTCTGTGTATGTCTGGTCATCATGTACTACTGCATTCACTACATATTTCACACACCGGAGTCTCATACAACAGTCTTGCTCAGTCCATGCCACATCTGCTGCACAATCAACCTATCATGTGGACAACAGTAATATCTGGATACACTCTGATGTTCTCTGGTAATTCCCCATTACAATAGTAGTGCTGCATATGTGGGTAGTCAGTTATCTATCTGCTGATGGCAATATCATGTGTATACCGATGTGTACTTCCCCTCCCAATGCATGTTCCATGCCTCAGACCTTGTTATACTATCAGCTGTCCTGTGATCACATATCAGACAAGTTTTCCTGATGTCTCATGTGTCACTCCATGTCCATGTACGGCACAATCCCAAGGAGAAGTACTGCCATGTGATCAACCCCACAATCACATGTGCATACATGGACACGCACACAAACAGACACACATGTGCACACACATCTGACATGCATCTCTACTCCATCAGATTGCACTTACAGACACAATAAACACCTCCCACCCACCCACACATACACACACACACACACATACACACACACATGTGAGGTTGCACAAATTTTGTACACACAGTCCTCCCATTACCTTTCTGTCAGCATGCATTACACATGGTACTCAACAGCATGCAGTGCAGCTCTAGTGACTTCATGCTAGTGCCAGTATACATATGTATGATGTATGGGCTGTGTTGGTAGGTGATGGCCCTTCCCCTTGATAACACTGCACCCATGTACACAGTGTTACTGTGGATCTGTTCTGCACCCTGCCTTGTACTGTGCACCATACCTCACAGGTGTACAAACCATTGCTGCATGTGTAGTACTGTGTCAGTTATGTCAGCTCCAATACTCACAGCCCCTATGTGTTTGAGCAACATATTTCTGGGATGATATGTGGACAGATGTCATTTGTGAATGCCTGATGTCTAGTTTATGGATCACAACATCAGCGGTGCATGTATGACCAATACAAGTCTATTACACTGACAACCGCCAGACCTTACCATGGCTATGGGGGATGCCCTACACATGTCCCACAACTCTGCATGGTTGCAAGGTCTACTCATGTGCACATCCCTTGGAGTTCACACACTGCCTTCACTATTGATGTGGAGTTAGGGTTATGTTCTCGACAGTTACTGAACCTGATTTTGTGAAGATACAGCCCTTCTTAGCATACGTAGGATCCCTGCTGCAGTGCACTGCTGTGTCATGATGACACACCATCCCCACCTCCAGCCTTTTTGCAGATGCTTGACAACTATGGTCTACACATGTGTCAGTTTGCAGTTTCCCAAGAATGGGACACTACTTGCAACAGCCTACTACCAGCAAATTATGTGGGCCACAGTACTATGTTATGCCATAGTGTTGATCTGTAATGGTTGCTATTGTAATACAGGTATATTTACTGTTGTAGAACCATATGAGGGTGTTGTTTCACACATGTCCCTACTGTAGGCTTTGTGTCCCACCATTCTTCTCATCCCTGTGGACACATTTCACAATGACAGGATGTTATTTATCTTGCATGTGTCTGATGTACCCTTCCAATACCCCATCATGGTCTCCACTGTGATGCAGTGCATTTCACAGCAACAAAATGTGAACATGTACAGCATGCAGTATGGATAGGTGTGTTTACATGCCAGGTGTATTAGGTTCATAGGTTGATAGGTCGGTACTGGGCTATCTGCCTGAAGGCATATATTAGCCCAGCCACGTTGTGCGGTATTCATCACCCCTTTAGTAGTTCCCTAGACCCTTGTACTAGCAGCTAGTACTCTTGGCCCCTATCTAGTAGTGCTGTTGGTGTGATCCCCGGTGTGAACTTTCTGTGTTACCCATCCACTCATCAAGGTTCCTCTTGAAGAGTGATAGTGAGGGGCTCTGTCTTATGTAGATCGGGACCCTGTTCCATAGTAAGGAAAGTTTCTGCGAAGGGAATCTATCCCTCCAGCATGTTCTATTCATTGTTGTGTTGAGGTTTATATCCCTAGAGCGTGTATCTCAAGTAGATTTGGTTTTGCTAAGATGGAGCATGTTCAACAATTCTGGGTTGGACATGGCTTTGTACGTTAGACAGAGATCGCCTCTGAGAAAGCGGCATGAACATAAACCATACTCACTGGCTACAGGCTGCTGCCTTGGTGGTATCTTGGATGGACCTGCATAAGAGTGTGAGGGAGTTGATGTCAGTGGCCACAGCTGTGGCATTCATAAAGGGTGGGTGCAGCATTATGGTACATCAACAGTTGAAGTCCACAATACTAAAGCTTATGCACAACTGTTTATTACTACTACACAGCAACAGACTATGTATATGACACCTCAGATATGCATGATCTACCAGTACAGATGTGGATGCATACACAACAGTGGTCTAATGATGTGCCCTGGGGTCTTACCTGCATGGTCCTCAGCCGGTGTGTTGGTGGCACCCACCTCCATAATGCTTCTTGCCAGTTGTTGGTTCTGCAGGCGGGCAGGTGCCACAAGGCTGCTGAGTAGCTTCTCCACATGAGTCAGGGGTGGATGGACAGCATGCCCCCCTCTGTTGTGAGGTCGTCCCCCGTACAGCAGCTGCATGCCAACATACATGGTGAAGCAGGTCAATACAATGATGCCGGACCTGCTCATAACTGCGGTTCTGCAGGTCGACATCATTGACCCTGTGGACTAGATCATTCTACAGGGCAGTCCCCTCCTGCAGAACATGGGCTGTCCTGCTGAAAAGTAGTGGGTAGTGCTGTTTCAGGTGTGTCAGGATGACCTCAGTGTCTGCAGCACTGAAAGCTGGTAATCTGGCATGCGACATCTTCCCTGAAAGACATAAAGATGGAAACAAGTCTGAGCAACTCATACAGCAGAGTTACCATAGTTCTTAATAGACATCTCTGTCTCCCCCCACCATATCAGCTACAACAAACTGATCACACAATGCAATTGGTATGTCGATAGCTTACCTACCATTGGGACATATGTTGTATTGTACCACACTTTGTGCTATGTGTTTGTACCATGCTTTGTGCTATGTGGTTGTAGCCATGTTCCCTGTGGGGACACTATCTTTGCTGGCCTGTAACAGACTATTTCACCTGCATGCCATTGTCAGTGTCACTATGGTTCCACATGTACATGTGGTATGCATGCTATGTGAGTGTTGCACATCTGCCATTCTGTGTTATTGGGGATGTCTATGCATGCTGTCGGACATGTTCTGGGATTGTGCGGACTATTACAGCCCACATATGTTCCATAACAGTGACACAATAGCATATGTAGGGGTTAGTTGCCAGCAGAACCAGCTCTTCCACCTCATCTGGCCATGTTACCAGGTCACATCACATCTGGGACTCACCATGGGACCTTAACATCTACTGGTCCTGCACTACCTTCAGGTGGAACCACCTCAGGAGATGGTGTCCCCCACAATGAGCACACACAGACAGAACCCTGTCACCCAAAGTCAGGTCCAGAGTCTGGTACATAGGGAGCTTCACAGAGACATGGAGGATGTGCTACATCACCTGGAACCCTGCAGTACACATACAGAGGGTGGACATGCATGCTCCTCCTGCACAGCCCACAGCCCAGGCACCTTTATGATCATGTGGATGCTGTCGTGACTGTCCATGGGTGGGGACCCTGGTCCCATTGCTTCCATGTGGGGGCTCAATGGCATACACATTCCAAACAACACTCCCCATCCATGGTGTTTACACACCACATGTGTCATATACCAGCCCTGTATGCTGTCTTTTCTGTCTTCAGACCCAACCTACATGCCACAATTTCCCTACTAGCCTTCACCAACATACAAATCCCACTTTCACAAACAAATGCGATGTGTTCCCATTACAGGTTACACACCACACATCAAAGTCTATTTTGCACCCATGTACTGCTGTATATATATACATATATATATATATATATATATATATATATATATATATATATATGGGTCTACCTGAGATGGTCAACAAGCCATTTGATCAACTTTCATTTGGTCGACAATTCATTTGGTCGACAAGCATGTTATGTGGGGGGCTTTGCCCCCCACACCTCCCAATGTGGGGGGCTGTGCCCCCCACACTCCCCCAACTATATATATCAACTCCGGGGTAGTCGCACAACATTGGGGAGGGGGGCAAATCTGCCTGTTGACCAAATGAATTGTCGACCAAATGAAAGTTGATCAAATGGCTTGTCGACCATCTCAGGTAGACCCATATATATGTGTATATATATATATATATATATATATATATATATATATATATTGTGGGTTGTTTATATACCTATATCTATATGAGTGTCTGTATATCTGTAAACATACACGTCTAATTATATATCACACATATATTTTTCTATATGTGGGGTGCATACAGACATCTGGTCCACACTCTGTAACTCTCTTTCCTTCACAGCTGCACTATTCCGCCTTGCTGCAACACAGACAGGTGTCACATGTGAACACAGACTAACATTAGGGTGGTATATATGGTGACAGATTGCAGGTAAGCTTATTATACACCTATGGCATTTGTGCATGCTACATTACACATTAACATGACTGTCCTGCAAGTGGTGTGCTCTGACACCCATGTGTCTATCATGACAGCAGTACTTCCACCACCAGCTATTGCCCATACACCTATGGCATTTGTGCATGATACATTACACATTAACATGACTGTCCTGCAAGTGGTGGGCTCTGACACCCATGTGTCTGTCATTACGGCAGTGCTTCCACCACCAGCTATTGCCCGCACTAACATACCAAACACAGATATTATGGCTTACATCTTTGTCATTCATTGCTGATCTGAACAGTTGATAGGTATGTCCCACTGCCTACAGGGACAGACAGTATTGTCCAGAGTAGTTGTTCAACAGAACATCATTACAGGAACAACTACTGATGGTACATATAAATCATTCCTCATCATATATCCTATTATTCTATACCACATACTACATTGAATTAAATACATATATGTTTTACATACCTGTTAATGTTTTTTGACAGCTGTGACAGCTTTCTGTTGTTTATGTGTTTTTTGTTTGTCTCTCTCTTTCTCTGTATCTCTCTCTCTCTACTAGAGGGATTGAGCTGGTTTGAATAGACTGCAGCATGGCTTTTGTAGATGATGCACATGATCAGGTGATGGGCTCTGCACCAATCAGTGTGCACTAGTTGCTAACTACATGCAGCCTGCTGTGTAGTACTTCAGATAACCACTGTCATGGCAACCCAGTACTATAAAATACTGACCCATGTGGGCATTGTCCCTTAATCTTTCCAGTATGGAGGACATCCTTCCTGTATGCAGTCAACAGTGTTACAGACAGCAGGTAGCAATACCTCTTACAGCAGGACTTGCAGACACAGGACAACTACACATTTGTATAAGGTTCCAGACCTACAAACAACGTGAGTAGTGTTATGTGCATTGTATATTGCTGGTCTTACAGTGTCTGTGTGTACATAGTAGTTTAGGACAGAATGCAGTCTGTCTGCATAGCTCTCAACTGTGAGCCTATCCACATGATGGCCAGTGGATTGTCTATGTTAGGTTTTGTCTGTGCACCACACAGGTCTTGTTATAGATATATCACTGGCAGTCTGTCTGTTGTGTGCTATCAGTACATGGCTACATCCATTTGTGTTTCCGATGTCTTATTCATGCATAAGGGTATGTTGCAACAAATCCTGTAACACCAGCAATTTACAGGGTGTGTAACAGCAATATTGCAAATATGGCCCTGTGTTCCTGCCTCTGTCCTCCACATATATGGCAGGCTTTGTCCTGCTGTGATACAGTTAGGGGTTCTTAGGTAATGGTCTATCATTATTTATTGCTAGCATTCCTGCTATCATCCCAGTCATATCATGGACTCCCACAAAATATGTTGGTCAGGGTCCATACATATGGGGGCAACAGATGGATAACATATGTGTGCCCTTGTGGTACACAGTGTTCTTTGCCCTTGTACAACCTTTTATGGGGGAGAGGTATTCAATGCTATCAACCTAGGCTGTGACAACATGTCATGGATATCAGTGTTAAGACACATTGAGGTATGTGACTGTACACCTTCATATGTTCCTCCATGGGAACAGTGGTGAGCTACAGCTTACAGTGTTACACACAGTTCAGTTAGTCAGTGTGATTGTGAGATGTTAAGTTGAGCAATGTTATGTGACAGATAGATTGACATTACCACAACTAATACATTCCCTCCTAGGGCTTGACTACAGGGTGTAATTGGAGACTGCTGAACTACATCTGTAAGTGTTGATTGTTACTTATCTTGAAAGCAAATCATTTGTCTACTATTGTACTAATTGAAGGCCTCGGCCTGGACAGCATAGTATGTTATATGTCCACATTGCTTGCATCTACTGTTTTGTGTGGGCCTTGCATTCATCACTGAATATATATTTCAAAATCTATGTGCTGTAAGTAATGGCATACATTATTGTATAGTGCCCAAATTAGAGGTTTTCTGTGTATGCATACCTGTGTGTGGTGTCATGTCCTTTGAAGTGAGACTGGGTATATGTTTAATGTAAGTATTCTCATTTGTGGGAATGGCTGCCACACTACACATTTCATAGGTGCCAGTTACAGGGCTTGTGGCTGAGGGATATACTTTGCACAAAGTACTTCCACACTACTTCTACATATGTATGGCTGCTTATACCTTTTGTCTGTGTATATGTTTGTATAAATATATATATATATATATATATATATATATATATATATATATATATATATATATATAGCTGAATATATTTGTCACTGTATAGATGTGTGTGCATATCTGCACCATTGTAATGTGTACTCCTTCCACATTGTACATTCCCTATGGTAGAATGACTTTTCTGCATGATATGTTACAAATATTGCCCTGACATTATACAGGTGAATTGGCTTACTATTAAAGCATTGTAGCTGTGTTGTGGAGGGTCCTGGAGTCAAGAACTGCATGTGCTGCATATTGGATTTCACAGCATATCTGTTAGGACTATGGAGGTGTAACATAGCACCAATTACCAAGTATCCCTCATTTAAGCACCCCCATTAGCAGTGCATATGGTCTGTTATGTTGTAGTGAGTGGTTCAGGATGTTGTTCCCATGTGGAAATGCTATACACATTTCTATCTGTGTATATATATATATATATATATATATATATATATATATATATATATATACATATATATATCTACATAATTATATATGTAAAACCCATATATATATATATATATATATATACATATATACACATATGAACATATTTATCTATCTATATACAATTGTTATATGATTATTTGTGAGTCATACATATATATACATATGGCTGTCTATCTGTCTACATTTACAGATATATATTTGTTCATATGTCCATGCATGTTTGGCTCATAATTTTGGCCTGTAGCTCGTTCTCTTGGTAATTGACATGGATGATCTCAGGATTGAAGTCAGTAACTAATGATGACACCTTTGTGTTTCAGACTTCAACTCCTTCAAAATATGTGTTTTAATACATATAACTGTTTAACTAGCAACATTTTAAGTGTATAAGAACAATATTTGACATATGTCCCTATTTATACCCACATTTTGGCACACGTTGTCCAGAATTCTTGCATTAAGAAGTTGTGTGGTATGAAATTACTATATTTCCTGTACTGTTGAATGATTGTGCTGGATGATGTTTGTGAAAACATCAGAGTTATGTATATCTGCCATGGCTTAGTAGTAAATCATGGTGTGTAGTGTCCTGGGTTTGAGCCTTGCAGAGGCTGCTTATTTTGTTGCTGAGCAGAACACGGGCCATTGGATACAGAGTGATTAAGGCACTTTAAAGCAGTTGTAAGCGGGTTTGCATGGAGGTAAGCACTGCTAACTGCTGGTTACAGTTTCTTATACTCTGTTAGCTTCTGAATTGCTTAACATGTGTAGGAAGTGCTTACTGCCACGCAAACTGGCTTAAACCCACTTACTGCTGCTGAAAAGTGCTTACTCCCACTTACCCCCATGCTAATTTCTTTAAAAGAAAAGAAAAAGGGGTTGATGGGAAAGTGGTGAAAAAAGGGGCACAAAGAGGGAAAGACAGTAGGGAAAATAGCCAGGGATGTGCAGGAATGGTGTAGGGAAGGTACATAGCTGGCAATTTCTTCTACAGCAACAGCTGTGCATATACACTAAATTTGGAGGTAGATTTGGACACTCAACCCCCTGGGTGGGGGTGAGGACAACAATAATTCATTGTGATGCCAATTAGACCGGATTACTTGTGTCCAGTGGACATGTGTGCAAAATGGACAGCTATGTGTGGGGTGAGATTTTTTTGTGGGAACAGATTGCCCTTGTTTTTTTTTCAGGTGACAGTGGGATGTTGGAGAGAGGTAGTAGGCATATTTGGGGAGGTATGTTGGGTAGGTTAACAGACAAGACAAACAAGATGCATACGGGGCAGTATATGACATATGTGGGGGGTAAACACCTTGGATGGGGAGGGGTGTTTGGAAGTTGCAAGCCCATGAGCCCCAAATGGAAACAGTGGGACTGAGGTCCCCACCCAAGGGCAGTCACCACTGCACCTTCATGGCCCCAAAGGTGGCTTTGCTGGTGGCTGGGTAGGAGGGGAAGGCTCACCCTCTAATTGCACCATGCAACCCTCTAGCTGGCATAGCTGGTCTTAACTCTCCTTGCTGAGCTCCCTATGCACCATGGCCCGGACCTGACGGCAGGTGACAGGTACCTCTCCACCCCCACTCCCAAGGGGGGACCGAGCCCCATCCCCTGATGTGGTTCCACCTGAAGGTGGTGCAGGGCCAATGGAGGAGGAGGTCCCAGGCTGTGCCCCAGACATGCTGGTGCCCGATGCCATGGCCAGCTGAGGTGGGACAGGCTATGATGTTGCAGTTTTAGGAAAGATAGCAGTTATTAGTAGTCAACAGCATTCAGGGTTAGTTATAACAGCATGCATAGGTATTCCAATTAACCAAAAACACCAGATTTACAACAGTTGCAGAGTGAGCAGAACAGATGTATATATGGGACAACAGTGGCCATTACAACAGCATGCAGGTTTCATTGATGGCGAAAGGCCACCAATATGGGAGTATATTAACATGGCATATGCATAGAATCAAATGTGAATATTTATAAACCAATAGGACATATGTCCCAACAAAGGTTTGGAGTGTACATGTACCCATTGAGGTGTGTAATTATGTGATTGTTGCACATATGGTGGGGGTGAGAGAGAGAGGTCAATTAACAACTAATATATCCCTGTAGTTTTCACAACTTTCTTAGTCACTGCAGTGATCTGTCCCTTACATGTATTATCACACTATCCAATGGCCTTACATTGTACAATGGTATGTTTGTAGATTAGTATATATGTGGACTGTGCCTTATGTATAGTCTACACCTCTTACCTGTTATAGCTGTTGAGAAAATCATTGTTAACACTACCTGACAGATTCTACACATACTCCCAGATTCCATGCTTGAAGACAGGTGTATGAGTGAACTGTGTTGCACCTACAGTCTACACCTCTTACCTGTTATAGCTGTGGAGGGAACTTTTGTTAACACTACCTGACAAATTTTACACATACTCCCAGATTCCATGCTTGTAGACAAGTATATAAGTGAACTGTGTTGTACCTACAGTCTACACCTCTTAACTGTTATAGCTGTGGAGGAAATCTTTGTTAACACTACCTGACAAATTCTACACATACTCCTAGATTCAATGTTGATGTTATACACATACCTAACAATCTGTTATTGCACACACTCTGGTCAAGGCTTGACAGGATGCAGGTGTTACTGTGATATATTTTGAGAATAAGCATCATACACTTTGGGTGAGATGCTACAATGACAGGTTTGTTTTCATATACATTCTCTGACTATGTTCAGGTCTGACTATCAGTTATATGTCAGTAAAAACTGCCTACATTTCTTGGATCATCACACTGATTTGTCAAGGGAACAGGTTACTGGGCTGCAGATATGTGCCATTTATCTGGACATGCTGGACAGATCAGAACAGTTGAGGGGTATGACTATGCCTACAACTTACTACCTGAACATTCTGCCACAGTCTGTACAGTTGATGGTTATGATTATGCTTACAGCTTACTATCTGAACATTCTAGAATATTCTGTACAGTTTCTATCTGAACATTCTCACAGACTCTGTACGGTTGTGGGGTATGATTATGCATACAACTTACTACCACTCCCGGGATTCAGACCTCTGCTGTGTGTGGTAAAAATATTACAGGTGACATCACAATATACTAAACTATCAGGGACTTGGTGTGAAGCATTCCAATGTTTTCTGTCTAAGTCTCCCTCAGTTGTACAGTATGACTGACCTCTTGGGACTTCCAACATTGTTATACTGAATCTCCTACACATTTTATCTGTGTTCAACTGTGTGGGTAACACTGCTTATTACAACAGTACTATTTATAGAATGCAACACTACAACAACATATGACAGCAGAATGTACACAAGCACTCCTGGGGTAAGCAGAATGTACACAAGCACTCCTGGGGTAAGCAGAATGTACACAAGCACTCCTGGGGTTATACTTTTATTCACAAGATATTACACCTTTAATTCCACGCAACCTATATGATAGTCTTTCTGCCATATTGTCTAGTTTATTCAGTACATCCCATACACAATAAATTTTTATACTGGTACAACACTTTCTAGAACTGTTATATTTATTTGTTATGACAGTACATGCAAGATTATTACTAACCTGCCTCACAATGCAGCCTTTGCAGCCTAGCAGCATGAGCTTGCTGGTTCACAGTCCGCTCATCTGCAGCTGTCAGAGAAATACAGTGATATTTAACCATTACCTATCTATAGTATACACAAGCTAGGCAATCATTATCTACATAGTACAATGAGTACTTACTCAGTGCTGGGGCATTGGCCATCTGCCTTAATTCTTGGATCCACTGCTCCAAGAGATCACCCCTCTGCCGCTTCAGGTCAGCATGGTGATGCCAGACCTGCTCACTGGTCCGGGGGATACCAGTGGCACTGGTGAGGTTACGGGCGAGACTATCCCAGGCCTCCACTTTATACTGAGAGCCCTGGTACTGGCCCTGCAGTAGTCTTTGTTCATGGTGTTTTACTAGGAGCCATAAGTAAACCAAAAGGTGAGGAAGCAGAAGACCAAAACCAAGGAAAAAACAGTCCACTTCCAGAGCCAATAACTAGTCCCCAAAGATCTCAATAAACCACTGAAGGATGAAATTGTAAACTCCACACAGGACAGTCTTTTTTCAAAAAACACACTTTAATGATGAAATTTCACACAGATCGGTCAAGCGCTTTCGTCAAAATGACTTCATCAGAACAAAACTGAATTAAAATCACATCCCTTATATAAATTTGATTAATTAGTTAATAAACCAATTAAGAACCATTTAAAGCAACAGTAAAAAAAAATTAAGTAACAATTAGTTGTAAAACCGTGAAACACATTATATATAAATGCAAAAGGAAAAACCATGTTAAAATATGTAAAAGTATTGTAAAATTTTGAATAAATACATATTTAATTAATTCATATTTTATTAACTCTGAACCTAAGCTCAGGTTTGATACTAATGGCATCATTAATGCCTGGAAATTCACTAGCATTGACCTTAAGTTGCCATCTAGTTCCTGCCCTTAGCAACTTGTTGGTCCAGTCCCCCCCTCTAAAATCTTTGTTCACTATTTCTAAAATACCAAACTTGAAATTGTGAGTAGGATTGGTCCTAATATGTTTATATAAAGCATTTTTTTCATCCATTTTTGAAATACTTTAACAATGTTCATATACTCTACGATTCAACCTCCTTTCTGTTTTTCCAAAGTAAAAACATTGACAGACCATACAAAGGGCTAGGTAAACAATACCTGTTGTAGTGCAGGAACCCGAAACCAAGGCTACTTCAATTCCGAAGGGATCTAACTTCACCATAGAGATCTCTAAAATATATTTACAATATTCACAAGCCCCACACTTATGTGTACCCTCCTTTCTTTTTTTCTTTAGAGGTCCATTTTCCAAAATGTTTTTCAAATTGTTATTAACTCTGTAAGTGAATAGGGGTTCTGTACCCAATACGGTCCAGACTTCCTTATTTACTAGGAGCCATACCATGAATCTGGACTCCTGGGTGCACTAGGGCTGTGCTCTAAATCGAGTGCCTTCCCCTACTCCAGCCATTCTGCCTACAGTAGGGAACTGCAACCAGTTATGGGAAGTATTAACTCTGTGAAGTTTAAATACTCCCGATTTCCTGCACTTTCCTGTGACTGGAAGGTTTTGAAAAGGATAAGCTATGGGCAAACCTGCTTACCTAATGTTGGCATTGCTTAAAGGGGTATACCACTGGGCAGATTGAGTTAACCAGCCTACACATTCCTTACACCAAGTAAGCTGAGCTCTGCAATGCTTAGCATTGTTTAATATTTAATTAGCATTATATTTTCCTTTTGGCATTGATTTATTATTTGTTACATGTTATATCTGTGTCTGGTATGCATGATTCATGTGTACATACACTTTATAGGGTCCTGGGGACTTCAACACTTTATTACAATAACACCTCACACCTGGCCTTACTGCAGTACCCCAGTTCACATATTTATGTTATGTGGCAGGTTATACAACATCACACTGTACACAGATTCCTTGCACATGTTCAGGTTTGATTTTCCTATGGTGAGGATTTGTTTGTTGAAACCTCACTCTTATGTACTGTTATGATGGCTTAGTGGTTAACTACTGTGACTATAGTATGCAGGGTTTTGGGTTCGAGCCTTGCAGAGGCTGTTAATTTTGTTGCTGGGAAGAACATGGGCCATTGGATACAGAGTGATTAAGCACTTTAAAGCAGTTGCAAGCAGGTTTGCAAGGGTTTGTGCAGAGCTAAGCACTACTAACTTCCAGTTACAGTTTCTTACACTCAGTTAGCTTCTAAATTGTTTAGTCTGTGTAGGCAGTGCTTACCCCCATGCAAATGCACTTAAACATGCTTACTTTTGCTTACATTTGCTTACTACTGCTTATTTGTGTTTATACCTGCTTACTAGTGCCTTATTCATTATGACACTGACACTTCACATGTGCATTTCCTGCAGTACTCCAGTTCATAAATATGTGTTATTTAGTGGGTTTGCAACAAAATATTGGTTATAACGTGCTTTGCCATGTAAAACAGACCACGCTGTAGTAGGACTTGAACTGGGAATGCCTGTTGATTAGGCAAACGCTCTACCCACTACACTACTGCTATACGGCTTCAGTTGCATATATCTTCCTTGTTATCCTCTTCAAAATTTTAAGCTGCTTTAACCGTAGCAAAGCAATGGGTACACCCGCACACCTACGGTTAGCTGTACTTGGATTTAAAAAAAAATAAAGGGGTTTCTTCATTTGATTTTTATGTACTGTTGCTGTTGTACACATGGGGAACTGTTGGTGAGGATATGCGGACACCTATGAGCGATCTCGCTCATTTCTTACCACTTTCTGCTGTTCTACATTGCAGGGGCATGTTTATTCTGAGAGCTCTGCTCTCAGACATGCCCCCTGCACTCATACACACTCCATGTAAGCCCAGGAGCTCGGGCAGTGTGACTTATTAATATGCATGGCGTGCTGCCGTCCTGCTCCTAAATGGGCACTTCTGTACAGGACTAAGCTAGTCCTGCATGGAAGTTTATTAAATCTGGGGGATTGTTTGTTGCTTGCAACCATTTAGTTTATCAATATTTATAATTTCTGTGCTGCATATCTCACAAGTGAGCCTGATTTTGTCTCATACTCTGCCCTGTCATTCATATAGTTTTTTAATTTTCTGGTAAATCACCAAAGGATTACGGTCAGTCAATAATGCCAAACACTATAGTTTTATATTCCCTGCTCTTAAAGAATGTTGATGCAAAACATTTTGTTCTACTAACTGTTTTAAGTGAATTAGAGTAATATTTAAAAATTATCCCCTATTTTGGGTTTTTATCCCCTGTTATTTTTGGCTTTATTTTTGATTCTTGAGCAAAGAATTTGAGAGCTATGCCTTGCTATATGAATTGTAAGAGTCCACCAACGGTTGTCGGTACACTGAATATAAAGTAACCTCATGTGGTCATTTCATCTACAGATCTATTGAAGTTGAAGATGTTGGTACTACTATAATTTTCTGATAAAAGTATAAAGTTTCTGTAGCCTGTTTTTGGGTGGATTGGCAGTCTGTGTGGATGCACCATCTTTTTTTTCTGGTCAGCTGATGATGCTTTCTAGTAGGGACGTAGAATGCTTTCACTTTCATGTCCAGTCCCTGACACTATTTTAAGGTTTTGCAGTTCAGATTCTAATAACAGTATAACAGCTGTTGATCTTATGAAATTGTTTGTAATATTTTTGATAATTCTGCTACTTAGCTTAGCCCTTTCATCATTCCTGATTAGTTATTTAGCACCATATGTTTTTGCTGTACCATGTAGAGAGTTTGTATAGTAAAGTTATTTATTTATATATTTATTTATTTATTTTGTTTGTGTATTTGTTTTATAATTCTCTTTCATGTAATATTTTGCATTTCTGTTTTTATGACTTTGTTTGATGCATTATTGTAAGTCTGGAGCTTTTCTCCCCAGCCTCCAATGAAAAGGGACTGCATGTTCATTTGGCATTTCCCAGCCCAGAATTGCAAATAAATAATTAAATGAATCAATCAATAATTTAATTGTTAAATAGCTTGATCTGACTGAGCAAATTATCCCTTTCAACAGAGTTATTATGAGAAACGCTCTGACATGTAAATACAGCAGATAATATGAGTATCTAGGGCTACAATTGCATTGAATAATTCTAAATGAAAACCAACAAAGTAATATTGGTAAAAAACACACAAAAATGCAAAACTATGAGTGGAGCACAAGACATCAAACAAGCTCACTGGCAATTATTAATTGCCAATAAAATCACTGCAAAAAAAGTAATTGCAAATGTACAACAATAGGTTACATTTACAAGTATGAGAAGAAAAACAAAAAAATATCATTAAATATACTACCTCCAGGTCACACAAACTCAAAAAACAAGCAAAAACCCTTGAGTTATGTAATGGTCACTATAATGAACTTTGACTATTACATAATTCAATAAACTCTATCAGTGGTGGAGAACATCACCACTTCACAAAGCAATAAAATGCTTGCAGTGATAACTCATATGGCACTTATATACATATGTATCTATATATATATATATATATATAGAGAGAGAGAGAGAGACAGAGAGAGAGAGAGACGAGAAATATATAATTCTATCCACCCAGAAACATACTAAATAATAGATCAGAAGTGAGTGTAATGGGAAAGGTGAGGGAGTGGTAAGGATTTAGGTTAGTAGTTGGGAATTAGCAAGGGATAATGAGAAATACAGGTAATTAGGAGAATTAGATAAGGGTAGAATATAGACATATGATTTATAGTTCTACTGTTGGTAGACTTGTGTGAGACTATTTGATTAAAGTAAACTAGTTTTGGTCAGTCATAATAGCTTGAGAAGACCCATGTAAGGGTAAGAATGTGTCTGAGCTCTTGTTGGAATAGTTCAAGGCTTGTTTTAGATCTGAGTTCTAGAGGAATGAAGTTCCATAGATAAGCTATACATCTTGAATGTACTAAGTCAGAATAGTGATTGCTGGCCTAAGTGGTTCATAGTTAATGCAGTTCCTGGGATCTGACTTCTCTTTCATGAATATATTGTGTGATAATTTTACTAAAAGCAGGGCATTTACCTGGGTTGTAAAGGATGTTGTATGATGTTTTCAGCTGAACATAGCCCAGAGAGCACTGTAGTTCCAGTCACTGGTTTTGTTAATTTGTGGGTGTTTTATATATATTTGATTTTAATACTGAAGCAACATGAAATAGACATGGCATAAAAAGACAATGAGCAGCAAGCAAATGGGGTTGGGGTATTACGCAAAGTTTAACTTCATATAGCATTCTTAATTTTTGGTTGATTTTCGCTACAGCAGAGTTGATATTGTGATCATATGTAAGCCTTTGATCTATGGCAACTCCAAGCAGTTCTGTCTGATTGACTTGTTCAGGAATAGCATTATTTTGCTGCATTACTTATCTCAGGTGTTTGATTGACTTGCGTATTTTTAGTAAAAAGCATCATTTTGTTTTTTTTGGTGTGGTCATAATTAGTGCAATTCAGTGAGAATCGTTTATTGCTTAGTGAAGGCAAGTTGGGTTTGTGTTTGAAAGTGATCAGGACAGTTAAATGAGTATATCAGAGAGGAGTCATTGGCATATTTAATGATGGATCCCAATTCTAACATTTAACGCATATCATAGATAAATATGTTAAAAAGTAGAAGATTAGGATTACAGATAATTGTTCAGAATGTCAAATCCTGGCTGCAGCTAACTTAGCAAAACATCAGAGAAGTAATTAAAATCCTCTTTCCAGAGGAAAAAAAAGAGTCCAGTTAAGGGTTTAAGCAGATCTTTATTTAACAATGGATGAATGTTCTTGACTGATTCCAAACTGACAAATGAGCAGATCAAATAGAATCATTCCAGGGAGAGGTATCAGAAAATTAAGCCAACATTTGTATAGCCAATGGAAAGAGGCTAAACCTGGTGTCTCCATGTTACCCCAAAGTTATATGATTGTACATTTAAACAGTGTTGGGTAACTCTCATAAATTGCACATGACAGAAGTGATAATCCCCTGCCTTAGCAGAATATAAAGGAGCAAAAACTTTAAAAATAAATAAACAAAAACAGCACAAATATGGAAAAAATTCTATCAGAAATGCTTAAATATTTAATTGGACTGTTTTTTCCCCTGGAAGAGGGCTTTATTTATTTTTGCTGTTTTGCTAAGTTAGCTGCAGCCAGGATCTGACATTCTGAACAGTTATCCTTATTCCTAATCTTTGTCCTGCAGACTGCTGAGGGTGCAGGTCATGATACCAGACTAGTGCTTCATGGATTTCATTGTCTTTTTCTATGTTTCTTAGTAGGGGATCAAGACAATATTCCTGAGGGACTCCATTGGTGGTAGAGGTAGCTTTTGAGTGTTGGGTTAAAAATGTCTTCTTGGGCCATCCTGTAATTTGTGGGAGAAAGCGTCAAGTGTTTTTGAAAGGTCAAAAAATATTACATTTGTAGCATGTTGATTTGTGTAGATGTTTTATTGCATTTTGCAAGGTCAGAAGAGCTCTATAAGTGATGTGGTCTGGCAGAAATATGTTTTGAGTAGAAGACAAAGATTTTTTGTAGATTAAATGGCTAAGGAGCTGCATGTTTATATATTTTTGGAATATTTATTAATTTGTTTGTCTTTGTTTACTGGGAAAGTCAGACTGGGTAATACACATTTTCAGCAGTGGCCCAGAGAGAACAGCTTAATTTGCCTACATTGCATTATGCTAAGTTCCACTTAAACAGAGTAGTTATATTTCTGTTTACAGTTATACACTCTCAGTAGTTACATTCATACATTCTAAGATTTTACAGAGATGGAAGTTACTAAAGAGAAAGCCCACATGCAACTTAGTGGATTGTACAGACAGTAGTTATGTATAAAAACTGGTTTGTCATTTCAGTGAGAGGTTGGGTGTGTTCTGTTTGTGTGTATTCTGTTTAAGGAGAATACATATATGTTTAAGGAATACACTTAACTTGGCAGCAGAATGCCTTTGTTACAGGATATAGCTGGGCAAGTTTCCTTGTAGGTTGTCAGTAAATTAATTGTCTTCTTGCTTTCTTCTTGTGGAATGTTGCATTTATTAAGACATTAAAAGCTAGGATATTGTATATTTCTCAGTTTTCATACTTTAGAAATAGAAAACTTTGGAGGTTAAGTTTCTCAGACTTTTGACCTCCTTGTCTTATGAAGTTTTTATGGTCACTGATATTCTTCTTACAAGTCGTGCTGCCATTTCAGGTGGCAGTGAAGAGTTTTCAAAGTCAGTTGTACTCTTCTGTATTTGCTGTGTTCATATATCCTTTTAACATGTCTCCACTGTTTCACTGAAGCTAGAAGGACTCTGTATGAAGTACTGACAGTTGTATTTATACATATATCTATTTTTGTGTTCTGTGACTGCTGAATATGTTGAATTACAGATCATAGAATACAGTATCTGTTGATGGAGCACTATCTGCATTCACCAGTATGAACATTATCATAGAATTGCCTGAAATAGTCATTCGGTTCTTCTGTAGTACACATTTTAAGATTTAGGTAATCTATAGATTATAGTCATTTGTTTTTTTTTTGTAGTACATGTTTCAAGAATTAGGTAATCTATAGATTTTGTTTTCGTATTTGCCAACCTTGGAGTATGGTAACTGTTTTTATGGTGTTTTTGTTTTGGAGATGGTGTTCTTCTTCTTTCTACTTTTCCCAGTTAGGGGTCACCACAGTGGATCACCTGTTTCCATTTCTTCCTGTCCTCTGCATCTTGCTCTGTCACACCAACCACCTGCATATCCTCTCTAACCACATCCATAAACCTTATCTTAGGCTTTCCTCTTTTCCTCTTACGTGGCAGCTTCATCCTTATCATCCTTTCCCCAATATACCCAGCATCCCTCCTCAGCACATGCCCAAACCAACGCAATCTCTCCTCTCTGGCTTTGTCTCCAAACTGTCCAACCTGGGCTGACCCACTAATATCCTTATTCCTAATCCTGTCTACCCTTGTAACACCTAGTGCAAATCTTAACATCTTTAACTCTGCCAAATCCAGCTCTGACTCCTGCCTTTTTGTCAATGCCACTGTCTCCAACCCATATAACATAGCTGGTCTCACTACCCTTTTGTAGACCTTCCCTTTCACTCTTACTGGTACTCGTCTGTCACAAATCACTCCTAGTCCTGACACTCTTCTCCACCCTGCCTGTACTCTCTTCTTCACCTCTCTTCCACACTCACCATTACTCTGAACTGTTGATCCCAAGTATTTAAACTCATCCACCTTCACCAACTCTACTCCCTGCATTCTCACCATTCCTCTAGCCTCCCTTTCATTCACACACACATATATTCTGTCTTAGTCTGGCTGGCCTTCATTCCTCTCCTCTCTAGAGCATATCTCCACCTCTCCAGGGTCTCCTAAACCTGTTCCCTACTCTCACTACATATCACAATGTCATCTGCAAACATCATAGTACATGGGGAATCCTGTCTGATCTCGTCTATCAACCTGTCCATCACCAGTGCAAATAAGAATGGGCTCAGAGCTGATCCTTGATGTAATCCCACCTCCACTTTAAACGCATCTGTCACTCCCACTTCAGATCTCACCGCTGTCACACTACCCTTGCACATATCCTGTACCACTCGTACATACTTCTCTGCCACTCCCGACTTCCTCATACAATACCACAACTCCTCTCTAGGCACCCTGTCATATGCTTTCTCTAAGTCCACAAAGACACAATGCAACTCCTTCTGACCTTCTCTGTACTTCTCCATCAACACTCTCAGAGCAAACATCGCATCTGTAGTGCTCTTTCCTGTCATGAAACCATACTGCTGATCACTAATCATCACCTCCCTTCTTAACCTAGCTTCCACTACTCTTTCCCATAATTTCATGCTGTGACTGATCAGTTTTATCCCTCTGTAGTTACTACAGCTATACACATCACCCTTATTCTTAAAAATCGGTACCAAAACACAGTTTCTCCACTCCTCAGGCATCCTCTCAGTTTCCAAGATTTCATTAAACAATCTGGTTAAAAATTCCACTGCCATTTCTCCTAAACACCTCCAAGCTTCCACATGTATGTCATCTGGATGAACAGCATTTCCATTCTTCATCCTCTTCATAGCTATCCTTACTTCCGCCTTGCTAATCCATTGCACTTCCTGATTCCCTATCCCCACATCATCCAACCTTGTCTCTCTCTCATTCTCTTCATTCACCCCCCCCTCAAAGTACTCCTTCCATCTCTTTAACACATTCTCCGTGCTAGTGAGTATGTTTCCCTCATGATCCTTTGTCACCCTTCCCTGCTGCACATCTTTCTGAGCTCGGTCCGTCTGTCTAGCCAATCGGTATGGTGTTATCGTTCAGCAAAATCATTCTTTGACAATATTTAATGTCTGCTTTTATTGAAAGTTGCTTTCTGAATTATATACTGTTTCTGTATTATTTTGTAGTTCTGGACTCTATTCTTATTTTTATTTAAGTATTTAAAGACATTTTCTGCTTCTTTTGTTAAAAACATGTAGAAGCTGACCACAGCCTCTTCTTCCTTTAATGATTTATTGGAGAGAGAAAAAATATATGACAATTAGATTTTGTCCTTAACCCTGTTCTCCAAGAGTGGCAAAGACTCCTCTTTGCACTTATGGCCATTTATTTAATTTGTATATAACACTTAACACACATCAATGAACATGTTCCTTTATTAAAATATTAAATTTGTTAGTGCAAAACCTTATAATTTCCAAACCATTGACTATAACAATATTGATAGTATGTTTATATTAATTAAATTAAATACATATTTATAATAATATTTTATATCTGGCTGGTTTTATGTTGTTTTCTGAATTAAATATAGGTTCTGCTGTAACATTTTGTATTTCTGGTCTGTCTTCTTATTTTCTTTCCAGATTTTAAAGACTTGTGAAAGATGACTGCAGTCTCCTTTCTTTACAGATTTACTAGTGATAGAAAAAGCAGCTGCTGACAAGGTTTAGAAAGTTCAAAGGTGGAGGGATCTGTGACAGTTTGTGAGGTCTATGCGGTCGGCATTCATTTTCTTCCATTTATGGAATCTTTAAAATGTAAAGAAAATGCAACTCTAATTGGTTAGTTTTCTTTGCCCATTTTTTAAAATGAAATATTATTTCACTGAAACCTCTATTCAGCTTGGTACATCATAATCAGGATATCAAAGGCATTATTATTGACAATAACTGTATTTTCTCTTCTGGCTTTGCAAACCACAAGAGAATCTGCCACTTTCTTCCAAACAACCTCCACCAAGCTGTTATAGCCACATCTATGTATAATTTAGATGTCCGATTGTGATAAAGGAGGATGACCTATGTTTCAAACAGTTGCTCATCTTAAAATATCTAAGTTTTTTTCTCATTAATTATACTAGTTCTGCAAAACCAAAATAATAAGCAAATAACTGCAAACAGTCATGTTTCACCACAGAAAGCCCCAGCAATTACACCTACTCTGTGCATACCAAGTGCCAGTTTAAGTAGTCCAAATTACTTCTCACAAATGTACAATAGTGCTGCAAAGAGCCAGACAGTAGTGACTACTTTAAACTGAACAAACAACACGACCATCAAGTTATTTTCATGCAGCAAACCTACAAACCCATAGCTCTCAGCCTCTTACCTGCAGAATCAAGGACAATCCAAACACAATCAGGGGCACTTTTTAAAATATTAGTACTGTTAACATGAAGAGATGATGAACTAAGCAAATGTGAAAGAGCCTGCATTTTCTGAAGCAAAAGAAGTAAATAACTCTAATTATTGCTATTACTGATTAGGTGTAATCCACCAAATCTTCTCCCAAAATTACCAGTTTTAACAGAGATTTGGAGGGATGGAAAAAAAATAGAACCAAAATCTGGGAGAGTTGAGAGATATACCCAAACCACACCCAGCAGGTATAGCCATGAGATCTGATGGACATATAATAAGTTTTGCCTCTGCTAGCCCAGTTCATGCAGACAAGTTGGTACACATTACAGCATTCTAAGTTGTTCCACACAAATCACAAGGCCATAATGGCCAAAAGGGAGGGTGGCCTAATGGTTAAGGTGTTTGCCTTGCAAGCACAAAGTGCAGGGTGCAAGTCTCACAAGGGATAATTGGCTAGGCTTAAAATAGCTCACAAGGGCAGTTAGCTTAGTACTAATTTATGAACCTATAAATATTGCCAGAAAATTTTTAGCTGATGACTGCCAGTGTCAAGGAAAAAGAATAGTAATAATAATAATTATCTCATTGCTTCTGTCTCCCACTGTTCCACTCAACTGTCCAGAATTCTGTAACATGTCCCTCCTGATTCCTTGAAGATACACCCAAGCAGTAAAACTTGACATTAGAACATTATAGTATTAATAAAAAACATGCGCCATATTGATGCTACCCTCACTCCAGTCAGCACCATGGCTTTGTGCATTCCATTTGAACAATGCAATGCAAGTCTGATAAGACGTTGCTTAACTTGAATGGTCAAGTCAACGAGAAAACATCGCCCTGAACATCTGCACTGCTGTGGGATGAGCAGGTTTTGTTGTAACAGAGTGACACACTTTACTTATTTATTTTTAGTGCAAAGAAAGTACATATTTAATTGCTCTAAAAATAAATAAATCAATTGGAAAGTGCTACCATCCAAGTACAATACCCAAGGTGGGCACCTAGTTGGCCTATGCTTAAAGCCCTTGTCATTCATATAGACTTCTCTAAATACTGTTTACCAAAATTTCTAAAATTGCTTATTACATTAGTCACCAGTCTCAACTAAAACAAGAAAGATGTTGAAGGATAACAGCCCACACTTGTAGTTCTTTTGTAAGCCACCAGTAACAGACACTGGCTTATGGAAAGGGTTCACGAATGAACTAACACTTTTACAGCCTGACTTTAATATTGCTTGTACTACATTAAACACAGGTAAAGTAAATGTATATATTTGCCAGTTGTGCACGTATTTTTAAAAAGTGTGTTAAAAAAAAAAAAAAAAAAACATTAAATTAATGTTTTTGCAGGGGGGCAAGCCCCCCAGCACACCCCCTCCTACTTTAATATTCTCACTCCGAGATCACACTATAGTGGGTAAAATTGAATTTTCCTTATCCGCAACATAGTATGACCTCCGCAACAGGCATACTTAACACAAAAGTGTTTCTTCGGTGAAAAGCACTTTCGCATAAGTATGCTCGGTTGTTAGTGATTTAGTGAAAATTTCATTCGGGGATCAGTACGGATCCCACAATACCATACCCAGCTAACATACCTTTAAAGTGTATCAGTCATTTTTCTGAAGTAAGTATAAATAACTCCTTTGGAGTTGGATATAACCTCTTTATCATATACAATACCACAAATTGTACTGTTTTTGCATTTTATTTTTGCTCATAAGAATAGCCCCCAAACCTTTTCCTCAGAAATGAAAATCCCTTCCATGACATCATTAAAGACTGAACTCACAATGCTTCACTAGCTAAATTAATGAACAGACTACTGTATTTCAAAGCCAAATGCATCAGTAGTACTGCCTAGAGCAGCAAGTCGCCAACTAGTTCTTTCAGGTGCAACACCTTACATTGAAAATTAATTGGCATGCAATTATTCAGTAGTGAAACCACAATGTAAATAAGAAGCTGCTCCACTATAAAGATAAATTAGTTTTGTTTTACCCTCAATCCTTTGCAGTTATATGTAAACCAGTGGTCAATACCACCATGACATAATTTTTGGGGGTGGTTATACCGAAAAAACTGAGTAAATAGTGAAAAAAAGCAGTGGAAAGGCACTCTAAAACCACCAAGAAAAAAAATCAAAAGTGCCTGTTAATGTAGAATAAAGCACCGAGGTAGTTCTCCAAACTATTTATTCCAAATACAAACGAAGCTTCACAAATAGTGAACACACATAAACGCCTTTGCATTACACACGTTTTTGTCTCAGTAATCAGACTTCCTCAGATGACCAGTGTTACTTTCAATTAAGCCATTTATACATTAATTAAAAAACAATCAACCAATACAAATTGAGCATGAAACTTTAAAAAAAACAATGACATTTCCAAAAACCCAAATTTAATATACAACGTCCTAAATATTGCACTTTTCCTTTTAAAAAACATTCTAAACATAAAATAGGGATCATAATACAATTAATTAAAATATTTAAAATATATAAATAAATAAATTCATTTATGTTTAATATGTAAAGAATAAATATATTGTCATAGACACATTGAATTAATTGTATACCTTATAAAAAAGGAAATATTGCCATCTACTGGCCAAGATTTTGATTACAACCAGAAGTTTTTAAAGTTTTGCAGATCTTAGTTTCAAAAGTGGCAAGAAAGATAGACACATAATCATTCAGCCCAGGGAAGTTTCCTGCATCCAGGGTGACTTGCCACCACAGTTCCCTGAATTCTATCCTCTCTTCCCATGGGCCTCCCCTCATGTCATTCTTAATCTGTTCCAAAACAAGGAAAGAGAACTCTGCTTTTACTTACTATGTTTATACAAGGCACTAGTTTCTTTCTTTACTGTGATATGATATTTATGTTCGTAGATCCTTCTCCTTAACATTCTTTCAGTTTTCCCAGTGTAGAAGGATCTACATTCTGAACAAACAGCCAAACAGACTATTCCTTTAGTCTCACAATTATAATAATCTCCACTATCTATCCATCTTTTTCTGCTCTCAAGATAAATTTTGTCTGTGTTCATAATGTTCACACATTGAGAGCAGTGCCTGCACTTATATGTCCCTAATCTTCTTTTATTGTGAGTGGGTTTATTACTCCTATACTGAAGTATGTTCTTAAGGCTCTGTGAGTTCTTATAAACTACCTTGAAAGGGAGGTTAGGTATTTTATCCAGGTCTGAAAATGCCACAAATCTATTCCACTCTTTATTAAAATTTTTTTAGTGGTGTCATTCAAGGCATTACACTCCAAAAGTATTGCTTGTTTATAGGCAGTATTTTCATTATTTTTAATCTTCAATATTTCACTGCCGTTAACTTGTTCTTTGTGTCCCTGAATTGATTTAAACCTAGTACTTCTTCCTAATAAAACCTCCCCCTTAATTTTATTTATGAATTCCAAGGGGTACCCTCTCTCGGTAAGCATCTTTTCCAGCAAATCACACTCCGTCCGGAAATCAGTATCCAGGCTTGTCATACAACTCCCCCATACAAACTGACCCTTTACAATGTTTTTCTTACAGTGTGGGAGATGTGCACTCCGACAATGGAGAAAAGAATTACAAAACGTAGATTTCCTGAAAATCTTGGTTTCAAACATGCTATTCATTTTATACACCTCTAAATCTAAATATTGTAGGTTTTCTATAGACACTTTATGTGTGAAATTCAGGAAATTGGTAGTACCTTTCATATAATTCATGAATTCTACAAACTTCTCCTTACCTCCCGTCCAAAAAATAAGTATGTCATCTAGGAACCTTTGATAGAGGTTCTAACAGGGGGAATATTCAGAGTTTAAAATATATTTTTCTTCCCATTTTGCCAATACTAAATTGGCATAGGTGGGGGCATATGCTGTCCCCATTGCCACTCCTTGAATTTGCTGGTAAAATTTCCCATTAAAACAAATGAAATTGTACTTTAATACCATGTCCATTAAAGCCACACACAATATTTTATCATTTTGAGTTAACTCCTGGTCCTCAAAACAATCTCCTCAAACATTTCCATGCCTGAGGAGTAAGGAATACAGGAAAATAGATCAATGATATTGTTACAAATAGGAGATCTTTGTAATAAAGTTCATTTGATAATTCCCTCAAAAGATCCCATGAATCTTTTAGAATGACTTCCCTTTTTACCCACAAATGCTTTAATTTTATATCAACATATTTAGCAAGTGGGTGAGTTTTTGACCCATCAGCCGAAACTATGGGTCTCAAAGGTGGGTCTCTCTCATTCTTATGAGTCTTTGGGATCCCAAAAATTGTTGGTACCCTAGGTTTGTCAACTTTCAAGTAAGAAAGAATTTTATAGTCAATAAGTCCTTCATACAACATATCTTTTAAGCCTATATCAATTTTATTATAGGCTATATTTACTTCATTCTTAGATGCATTAAAATATCTAAATTCATCTCTTAATATTAAGTTCATTTTACCCTCATATATAGTATTTGGAATAAATAGTTTGGAAAATTACCTCGGTGCTTTATTCTATGTTAACAGGCACGTTTGATCGTTTTCTGAGTAAATAGTGAAAGTAAAAAGTCAAACAACACTTTATAATCTTAATTTCTTGTAAAATCACTAGAAACTTTATCAAGAAGAGTACAATAGGAAACTAAATTGCAAAACAAAAAATGTTTACGAAAGTGACCAATACACTTTAAATAGATTTCACACTTTTTAAAATTATAATCATGCCACCCCTCCAAGTACAAGCTTTGTCACACAAATTCTTAGATGCAGTAAGTCGTCATGATTTTAATGCTACTTTAACAAGTTACAAATTCTCCATTTTATACTTCAGTATGTAGGATGCTGCTTTACACATACACTCTCCAATAACTCCTGTTTACAGCATTTGTAAAACTATTCTCCATGACAGTTTGAAAGTAAATCTTTTGCAATGCTAAAATGCAGTCATGCAGTTCTGAATATTAAAATGAAAGTGTCAATGTTGAACAAGAGTGAAAAATTGTGAATAAAACAAACAAGATCAGTCACAGCAACTTGACTGTTAGTGACATATAATGAAAACAACAAAACAAAACTAGAACACTTCATGATCACAATAGAAACAGCACATAGTCCCATGGGCTTTAAACAAGTCAGTGTGAATTCATGTCCAATGTACATAACACTTGAGATGTTTTTAATCTTCATTTATGCAGACAGGGCAACTGGAGTATCATTGGCTTCCGGTGATTTAACTGAGTTCAACCAGTGGTTACAGGATAAACCACTTTTCCGTAAACCCTCGCATGCTACTGTTAACTCTGAAACTACGGACACCTATAGAGATTCGCTTAACAAACTACACACTGCTCTTACCAGGTATAAATCTTTTAGCATAGATAACTCCTATTTAAATGAGTGTATCAGACTGTGCATTGTGCCTAAGGGCCTCAGGGTGTATAAATACCCAAACAACGTTATCAATGGAAGTGACTTCCACCAGGAACTGCTACAAATTTTTGATAACTGTGGACTAGATATTTTAAAAGTGATTGTGAACCATAACAATTGGGAAATGGACTGTTTACAGAAATAAATTGATCTTATTAATATACATGTGACTAATGATTTGCTTTTTACTGTTCAGTCTGAAAAAAGTAAATATTTGGTTTTGAAAGTTCAGATTGATAAAAAATGTAATGAATTGTTAAGCAGGAAATACAGAAAATTAGATAGGGATATAAAGTAATATAAGGAGGGCAAACAGTATCCATTGCCCAAGATGTTTAATTGTATTTCTGACACTGAGTATGTCATACACCAACAGTCTAATTTTAATGACAATAATTTTCAGGTTGATAATTTTATTGATCCACCGCATGACAATGCTGCCCATAGTTACGAAGATGCTGGTCTACGTAGATCTGACAGACTGCGTAACAAAAATAGTACTAACACACATTTTTTTCAGAGGAGCACACCCTTAGAGGAGAGGAGCAACCAGAGGGAACTATCATCAGAATTGTCCATAGTGGATGCTATTACAAATCAGGAACCACTACACGTGGTTAGTAGAGCAGGGTTTCATATTTTTAACTATAGCAGTTGCGAGATTTCTGATGATTATTTCAACCTATTTATTAAAGGTTTCAAATTTGTGCCTACTACTAAAAGTAAATTACCACAAGTACTTAAAATGTTTATTAGATGGCTTAACCTATTGAATATTTTTGGTGATACTTCCACTGTGTTTGGCCAATCCCTCCTAAGAAATTGAGTATTTTCAACCCTCCTATCCACCTCCAGCTTAGAAACTTGGAAAACGTTCTTAAAACTGAGATACATAAGAAATCTAAATCATTTAGAATTATTCCCAACTTTGATGACAAGGATTCAAAGTTATTAGATGCCTTAAGTTCCAATCCCAATATTTGTGTCATGGAACCTGACAAGGGCGGGGGGGGGGGGGGGGTAGTCATTATGGATAAAATTTTATACGATAGTAAAATGCATGCTATCTTACATGATGATTCCAGATACACCAAAGTGCCTGTCAATGAAATTAACATTTCATACAAAAAGATTGACCTGGCACTTAAAGATTTGTTTGATCAAGGTGTCATTGACTATGACACTTATCAATATTTACATCAACCATTTCCCCAGGTATCCTCTATTTTGGGATACCCAAGATTCACAAGTGTGTGGACAACCCCTCACTCATTGTGGCATAGGAAGGTTCCAAGATTTCCCCTATAGCTAAATATTTGGATTGGAAACTAAATCTCTTTGGGGTAGTGAACTACATATACTTAAAGACTCATGGGATTTTCTCAGCAAAGTTAAACCTGAATATTTTTCACTAGACCTTTTATTCACTACAATTGATGTAGTTGATTTATTTTTGGTGATTCCTCATGGTATAGGTTTGACTTGTTTAGAAGAAGCTTTGAGAACTAGACCAGGGGTAAGCGAGAATGACATTTTTTTGTGTAATGAATTGGCGGACCTTGTTCTCAAAAACAACTTTTTATTTTTTGAGGGTGAATTTTACCGTCAGGAATCTGGAGTTGCTATGGGGGCTAGTTGTGTTCCCACCTTTGCAGACATAATAGTTTATGTATGGGAACATAAATTTGTACATCATAGTTCCTATTCTCAGTACTGGAACTTTTACTCCAGATTCCTGGATGGCATTTGTATTTTTTGGTTGGGGGGAGATGTACTTTTGGATGACTTTATCTCCTATCTTAACCAAACTTCCGAATTTTTCAAGTTTACTCATCAAGTTCATGTTTCTAGTGTCCATTATTTAGATGTTACTTTACACAAGGTAGACAATTGTTTCAAATCCACTGTATTTAGAAAACCTACCTTCTCCAACACTTACATCAGTTTCAACGGTATACATCCATTTTTTCAGAAAAAAAGGTATCGTCAAGGGACAATATGTGCACATTTGTCGCATGACTTCTGACAACCTTGATTATGTATCTGAGTGTGCTGTTCTGAAAAAGATGTTTCTTGAACATGGCTATCCCACTGAACTTATTAATTCTGTTCAGTTAGAGGTTACACTAGGAAGGAAAACTGCATACAGTCCCATTTTAGGTATGGGAGGCAGCTTTTCTAACCAACACGGATTAAGGATTTTCAATGAGACAGGTTACAATAGGGCATTTGTCACTAATTTTGGTGCCAATGCCCAACAAATCAAGAACATTGTGTTAAGAGAAATGGACAAGTTCTCAGACTTTACAGATTTACCTAACTTGAAAGGTAAATCAATCAAGGTGGTGTTCAGAAAGGGACAAAACATTAAAAATATTCTTGAATCAGTCAGATATGACAATGTTTTTACCCACAGAAAGAAGGGCACCTTTAAATGTGGGGCCTACAATCAATGTTCTTATATTTCTAACAAAGAACAGATTGTTTTATCATACAGGCAAAGGACTTTAACTGCCAAATTATACCAACTGTAATTCTCAGGGCCTTCTTTATTTGGTTACCTGTAGTTGTTCATAGGTTCATAGGTTCATAGGTTCATACTAGGCTATCTGCCCAAGGGCATTTATAAGCCTAGCCCATAGTTATGTGGCTTTCGCCACCCCTTTAGTTTGAATAAAAACTATGCCTATCATTTTGCTGTGCCTCTGTCAAGCAGTGACACTGAAGTAATCCCTGGGGTATATCTGCAATCTCCCATCCATTGGTCAAGATTCCTCTTGAACAAGGCCAGAGAGGTGCTCTGCCTCCCCCTGTTGTGACAGATTCTACGTTGGCAAAACTGAGAGACAGTTAAAACGTAGAATATATGAATATATGAATGAAGTCAGCAAATGTAATGTTAATAATGCATTATACAAACATACTATAACATGTTCTAATGCCAACTTTTCCTTTTTTGTGTTAGAAACTGTCTCTAAGGAATTATGAGGGGGGCCCTGGGAACACAGGTTGGAGTATAGAGAAACTTTTTGGCAGATATTTTTGGAATCTAACAAATCCCCAGGTCTCAATAATCATATTTCAGTGGTACCTTTACTTAAATTGAGGGCAGCAAAATTATACAATTCATTTAAATATGGTAGAATTTCTATAATTATTATATTTTTTATGCATTTGAACAGGACTTTTAATATTCGGGTCTATATTATATCATTGAACACTTAAAAAAACGAACGCTGATTGATCGACCTAATTTAAGCGAAAGCTTACAATCTCGAACTGTTAGATCAACGATTTTTTTCCCAGGGGAAAAAAATCGCTGATCCAAAACACATACACACAACACAAGCACACCAAACAAACAGAAATCCACACACATACACCTAAAATCTGATACCTAACCCTACACTAAACTATGCACACACCACTAACTACCCACTTACCTTAACCCAAACCCTAACCCTAAGGTCCGTCACTATCGCACACTCACCTCACTCACTCCCTAACCCTAACTCACTTAAATCCGCCCTAACCCTCATGTCCACTCAATCGCACACACACCTAATGCGAGCCCTAACCCTAACTCACCTAAATCACCCTAACACTCACATCCACACAATCTCACACTTACCTGAATCCGACCGGTAACTTTCCACCATAACACTGAAAATACCGAAGCAACAGAAATGAACAACCAAATTCTTTCCCTAGGAAAAAATTTGAGTTTTTGCTGCTTCGATATTTTGCAGTTTCGCGAAAATAACTTCGATCAATCAGAGTTCGCTTTTTTAAGCGTTCAAGGATATAATATAGACCCTAATATTCAATAATGTTAACAACATTTGGTTTTTGAAAGTGTTATATTTATTATATTTATATAAGTTTTGTAAAGACATTTTTTCATAAAACATTTTTACATTTTTGGTTTTACAGCTACATCCAACTACTAGTGTTCGATATAAAATATTTCTTGTGTTCGGACATCTATGTATTATTCAAGTTCATAGTATTGTTTTACATTCCTATGAAAATCCATGATTTTTCAGTGTTTACAACTTTGTATTTTATTTTGATTTTAAACCTGTGCCTTTAATCTTTTGATTATCAATTAATTTATTTAATTGAGGTGTGTATAAATTATCAATTAATATGGTGTTTCAGTGATTGTTCTGAGGAAGTCTGAGGGTTACTTGGACAAAAATGTGTGTATTTTTCACATTTGTGATGTTAAAATCAATAAATTCTTTATACTTTTTCCAGCAACTTGTGTGGTGTCTTTTGCTGTCCGGATTGTGGATTATTATTTTTTTGTTCTGGACTGACTCTCCCTGTCATTTTTAGATTTGAAATAAGTCTTTCAAATAAATATCCATATCGAGGCATCTTAGATAGTTCAGTGATTAAATGCTGCATGGTCAAAACCAGCACACTAGAACATAAAGAAGCTGAAGGAGTGGGTGATTTCACACATGCGCACACACACACACACACACACACACACACACACACACACACACACACACACACACTGAGACTAAGCTAATACCAGCATTTTTAATGTATTACATGGTTGCAGTTAAAATCTGGTATCAACATGATAAATCTTTTGCTATTGCGGCTATTTAAGAATGACTAGTCACACATCAGTGATCCTGCCATGTACACATTACAGCAAAGTAAACAACTGCCATGCATTGCAGCAGTGATCACATCAAGTGGCTTTAAAAATGAAGTTTGCTTTTAATAACTAACATTGGTATGTTTCCTGTTTTTATGTGAATTTTACAGTAGTTATTTAGACATTGCTATACCTTAAAATGCTTTAAGTACACAACCACGGGTGTAGTACAGATAAATGGGTCATATGGATATTTATTTGAAAGACTTATTTCAAATCTAAAAATGACAGGAAGAATCAATCCAGAACATGGTGATTTCAATTACCCTACCATTCACTGGGAAAACTACTCGAGAACAAATTCCCAGGCCCAGCACTTCTTGGAATTCATCAACTCAAACGCCCTGGATCAGCTGGTAAACTCCCCTACCAGAGGTGAAAACATATTGGACCTGCTCATCACCAACATGGGTGACAGGTGTTCCACACCAGAGGTCAACCCGTCACTTGTTGGCTCAGACCATAAACTAATCACTCTGGATGTCCACACCCCACCACCACCCCCAACTAAAGAAACCAGTGTAAAAAACTTTTCTAAAGCAAACTTCACCTTACTTAAGACAGAGGTGGTAAGTTTCACAGCCCTCACACTAAAGGATAATGCTGCCCAAGATGAAGAAACCTTTACAAATACACTCTATGAGCACCTACAAGGTTGCATGGATCGTGCCATCCCTAGCAAAACCAAGACTCACTCCTCTAAGAGAAGAAAAACAGTTTGGTGTACCCCTGCCATAAACAGGCTATACAATAGAAGGAGGAAACTAGTTCAGAAAAAAAGCAAATCCCAAGAAGGCAAGACATCCCTGATCAGTATCAGTAAGAAACTGAGGTCCCTCATGAAATCATCCAAGGCTAACTTCAAAAGAAAAATAGCCAAGGATTCAAAAGATAACCACAAATCCTTCTTTAGCTATGTTAAGAATCTAAGTGGCAACTCGCAGATATGCACTGAACTAGTGCAAAATAGCACAAAATATACTGAACCTACTGATATTTCCAACATCCTGGCAGATAGATTCAGTGCAAACTTCACCCCCCTCTCACCTCCAAAAGGGCCCACAACAATACCGGAAAAGTGTAGTGTCCCAAAAATCAGAAACGCACAGGTGAAAACAGCCCTTTCAAAAGGCAAAAACACAGCGTCAATGGGACCAGATGGTGTCCCAGGCTGGGCATTGCACAAACTACAGAATGAACTAACTCCTCACCTAAACATGCTGTTCAACCTCAGCCTCTCCATAGGCTACATGCCCATAGAATGGCGCACAGCAATGGTTATTCCTCTTTACAAAGGAGGGGCCACAACTGACCCTGGTAACTATCACCCCATAAGCCTGACTAGCCTGGTCTGCAAGGCTATGGAGCGCATCATCATGGAACTCATTAACAAAGACAATGGGAACCTCCAAACACTTGACCCGACTCAGTTTGGCTTTGTTAAGGGCAGATCATGCCTACTAAACCTGGTTGACTTCTTCAAGACAGTCACCAAGGCCATAGACAAGGGAAAGGTGGTTCACACAGCCTACCTTGACCTCGCCAAGGCTTTCAACACCATTCCCCACTCAGATATTACAGAAAAACTCACCAGCCTGAACATAAACTCCTACGTCATGAGATGGGTTGCCAACTGGCTTACAGACAGAACTCACATGGTAAGAATAGCGGGCTCCAGGTCTGACTCTAAACCAGTCACAAGTGGTGTCCCGCAAGGCTTGGTCCTGGGACCCCTACTGTTCACCATATACTTCTCAAAAGTACAGGCAAACACAGGAGGACTATGGCTAACCATGTTCACTGATGACTGCAAACTGGGAGCCATAATTGACTCTCTGGCTGACACAGACATCCTTCAAAAGGGCCTTACTGAGATAGACACCTGGTGTAAAAGTCATGGCCTCAAGCTAAATGCCAAAAAATGCATAGCCATCCCATTTGGGAAAAACAAAACACCCATGAATTACCACATACATGGCAGCCCCCTTAATACAGAAGAGGTAATAAGAGATCTGAGGGCCCAGGTAGATAGTAATCTCTCCTTTGACAATCATATTGCCAAAGTAGTTAGGAAATCCTTCTATGTGGCCCATCTAATTACTAAAGGGTTTGCATCTAGAAATAAAGAGGTTATAGTGCCCCTCTACTCATCACTCATTAGACCCATCATAGAGTACAATGCCCCATTTGGGATGTACCTCACAAGACACTTCCAACAGCTGGAAAGACCACAAAAGTACCTCAGCAACAGGATTACTGGTCTCAAACATATGTCCTATGCAGCCCGACTGAAAAAACTCTGGCTGTACTCAGTGGCATATCGCTTACTCAGAGGTGCTCTCTGCCTGACTTACAAAGCCATGTCCAACTCAGAATTGATGGACATGCTCCACCTAAAGAAATCCAAGTCACTGCGAGCCACGCGCTCTAGTGAGCTAAACCTCGCCACAACAATAAATAGAACATGCTGGAGGGATAGATTCCTGTCACAGAGACTCCCCAAACTTTGGAACAAAATTCCAAATTACATCAGGCAGAGCCCCTCACTAACACTCTTCAAGAGAAACCTTAACGAGTGGATGGGTAACAGAAAATACACCCCTGGGATCACTTCATTGGCTCTGCTTGACAGAGGATTAGTTAATTAATCAATGGGGCGGCGAAAGCCGACACAATCTGTCTAGGCTTATAAATGCCCTTGGGCAGATAGCCTTGTACCTACCTATGAACCTATGAACCTATTATACTGAAAAAACTCTACCCTGTCTAATTATCCTGACCTACCATCCTTCTGAAAGTATCTGAATGACACCCTGAGTGAAGAAAATATTACTTTGGACTGGCCATATATTTGGAGGAAAGCTTTCCATAATTTCCTTTGCCACACATTTATGCAGCCAGTTCATGGTAAACCCTAATATCAAATTAACCCAAGCAAAAATAGCCTAATGTGGTTGATTCATCTCAAGCAGTGCCACATTTCTAAAGTTGAAACAGACAAGCTATATCAAATCATTTGCAGTCTGGCTCTGGCCGCTGAAAAAAATTCTAAATATCACTCCTTGCTTGTCTTATGCCATCTTTAATGCATTTCATACCAAATTCCTTACAGTAAGCATATTCTGGTTTCACTTTTTACCCTTCATGGATAAAAGTTATACCACCTATAATTTGATAACCAATGATAATTTTTGAACTGTCAAAGTGGACCCTAAACTTGCTGCCAGAATCACACTCAATTTCAAAGATGTTTAATGACTATTGTGAGGCCTTGAAAACTAGTTGTGTCATATGACTTGAAAATCTTTATCAGAGAAGAGTGCTCCCTTTTGCTTTGCAGTCTTTTTCTTCTATGTATGATTTAGTATGGATGTTTTGTAACCAACTTCTGTAATTTTGTTTTACATGTTTTCTATTCAGTTTCTTTCATGTTGCATATTATCTGTGTGTGTTTCATATAATTTGGTTGACATTTTGTGATATTGTTTAATGCTGTACCCTATTATTACTGGTTCAGCTATATTTATTCAAAATGCATTTTGCTGCTCCATATCTGCCTGCAAGCTGCTGCCTACCCCATACATTATGCTGCTACGCTATTGCTACTCCCCAGTGCAAAAATGACTTGATGCTGCTGCAGCAGAATCTATTTTCACTAACTGCACTGTCTTTACTGTTTATGTAATGGTAACACTATGTTTATGTAAGGGTAACTTCCTTATTTTTAGAGTAGCAGCATTAGAGCTGCATAGATGTTCTGACACTGATTCTCTATAGCACATATCACAGCTGGCATATGCATGGAATAACAGACTCGCATCTGGTATACTGGGCTTTCAAGTCCCATCCCCTGAGCTTTGCCAGCAGAGCTGCTTGTCAATTATTTCATCAAGCTATCCTTTCTATTGGCAGTCGATGAAGATAGCCAGTCTGAATTATAATGACATTGTGAGTAGGCAGAAAAGAATAGAGACACTGTAGGTCATTTTGGTCACAGAGAATGAAACAGAAATTTGTACAGCGTTTGTTTCATGTCGCCAAATGTCTGCCATAGAAACAGACAAAGTGACAACTGTAGGAACCCTTAGAGTAGCAGACAATGGAAAAGCATTCCTGATGGGAATCTTGAATTTTTTGTGACATTTGTTGAAACACCTACAATGCAGTTAGCTTCAGAAGAAGCATTATCGTTTGTGTATTGCCTGAGCCACTGAGCCATGCTAAGGCAGTTAAGGTTACAAAACATGTTACAGGAATGGTCATAGAGTCGCTACTGAAAGTAGGGATGGAGACAGGCTGTCAAAGGCTAAAGGTATTAGTAAAACTACCAGACAAGTTGTCATATCACACCAAATTAACAGCATGGGGCTTAAGTTGCTTTGAACTTTATAGCCAAAGTAAGGTGGATATACTATTACTACAAGAGACACATATGACATCTGCTGAACCTGAGACATTTATTACAATGACTAATAAGAAGTGATTATCTGCTGGATTAAATGCAGAAGGAAAGAAAGAAAGAGGGAAGTAATGATATTATTGTCAAACCTGAAGTAAGGCACACACGGAGCTCAGCAAAACGGACAACTGCTTTAATGAACAAGCACAAAAACCAATCCAGAGCAAGCTAAATCACAGCAGCACAGCACAGCAGACGAAATTGCAAAGCACAAGCAACAGCACAATAATGCTGTAAAGTTAATCCACATATGTTTTCATCACAATAACTTCATCAGATACCTCACCTCTCTTCCTTTGGTGAAATAATAAACTAATCTAATTCAAATGAACCAATGAGTGAACAAATTCAATTACACATGCAAAATGCATTAAAATACATGAACCTTAAAGGTGAATGAATCTAAAGGTTAAAACTAAAAGTATATATAATAAATAGATATAATAAATAGATATGTATATATATTTTGTTATATAAAATGTTTCAAATGCTTAGGAAGAGAGGTCAGGTATCTGATGAAGTTATTGTGATGAAAACATATGTGGATTAACTTTACAGCGTTATTGTGCTGTTGCTTGTGCTTTGCAATTTCGATTGCTGTGCTGTGCTGCTGTGATTTAGCTTGCTCTGGATTGTTTTTGTGCTTGTTCATTAAAGCAGTTGTCCGTTTTGCTGAGCTCCGTGTGTGCCTTACTTCAGGTTTACCAGTTTTTATCTTGGGCACTCGGATCACTGGTTTGGTTTAATGATATTATTGTCTCATGAGGGGGAAGTGAAAATAGAAAGTATAAAAATGGGAGGTTTATTGCTGATTGGGACAAGTGACAGGGTTACATTTTACAATCTTGTCAGTCTACCTACCTCCAATATTAACAGCTTAGAATATTAAAGTACTATTAGGGAACATAATAGCTTTCCAACAAGGGCTAACAATAATAATGGGAGACTGGAACTTGACAGCATTCAGGGAAGATGTTTCAGAAGGCCCAATGAAAACTAAGCTTCCAGTGAAAGGAAGGTATTTAAAGAAATATTTTAAGACTTTTGGATTCCTAATCAGAACATATGTTGCCCCAATGCCCCAGTGCCTAAACATATGTGGAATTTACATATGTCAGCATTATGCCTGTGTAAAGCATACAACTGTCAGCTACATGTGGACATGCAAACTGCCCTACACAATAGCACTGTCACATGACAGTCAAGCAATTGTCAGAAAAATGTACAGTCACATATCATACATAGACATATGGCATGCATACATGTTTCACATGAACAACAATGTCTATATGGAAATGACCATAGTCATGTAAAGCACTCATATAATGAAAAACTTACACTGTCAGCATGCTTACCACAAATAAGAATCACTGTGATGTCTGGAGCAAAGCATCACGCATGCATGTGTCCATTAAAGGAGCACAACATCAAACTGCTGCAGACAAATTAATAGTAGCAACTATGCTTTGGAATATGCAAATGTATGTAACATGCACATGTGATGACAAGTAAGTCATACTTGTGGGCAAAGTAGACACAAGCACAATGAAATACAACAATACAAACCCTTCACAGAGCATAAGTGCATTCAAAAATGAGAAATACTAGTAATGCATAATCCATATATATTATTATTATGCAAACCAATTAAACCAAATGTCACAAATGCAAAACAGATACAACTGTATAATGCACATGTATGAGAACTGAAATCAGACATGCATGTGCAAAAGTATGCCCTTGCTATGACCCTACCTAGTCTTCCTTCCCTTTATGTACCCTCAAAAGGACCATACTTAGTACCTCATTACACCTCTCTCTCCAATGTGTCTACTATGCATTTGCATAATTTTATACAAACAAAAAATGTTATTGTTGACCTATTGAACTATATCAATGTAAAATTGTTACTTAGCTTCTTTTTCATGCAACTTTAACTTTATGCATGCAACCCAACATATGTGAATCTTTTTGCTATAACTGCTATTATATCAATATTGTTTAAAATTGTACTTGTTTAAAATGTACTACTGGAGCTTTTCTCCTCGGGTCTCCACTGAAAATGGGCCACAATCCCAGTTGAACAAACCCGGTTAACAAATGTCAATAAATAAATAAAATAAATATCACAGTGTGGATTAGTGCACACATGTACAACACACAGAACAGACAATGGCTATAAGAGGATGGACTATAACCGTGTTCTCCGTAAGACTGTCCCATGCCCCAAAGTGGTGATAAATGTAAGCAGTTGTAAGTTGCACTCAGAACATATTTGCAGTGTAGCCCATGCCTAATTTATACATATATCAGCAAGTGTACCAGAATAATAATCTGTACATAACAAATGTGCACGATAATGAGCACGCATTTTATAGTACTGCAACTCAGTAGTTGTCAGTCAATACATAGATACACACACACACACACATGCACACACACACACACACACACACACACACACACACACACACACACACAAACACACACACACACACACACACACACAATCCTGTGAATCTGAAATGCACTTGCAACTTGACACACATCAATATTACTGAATGCCTGGAAGTATGGAAGTACATCATACACAGCTGTGATGGTACACAAAGAGGGTACAGAGGCCTACACTGAACTGCATGATAGTCACATATACAGGTAACACATGTCTCCGTGGTACCACAGCAATGCCCTTGCCCTGTGATGTGCACAACAGTCCCTAAAAGATACTCAATGCAAGCAAGAAATGCAACAATAAATAAATAAATATAAGTGAGGCCTTAAAGTCACCTTAGGTGCATATACAATTATCACAGTACTATGTGAAAAGAGATTATGTGCATGGAACATACAAAACACTGTAAGGAAACGCACATGAATGCATGTATGCTATGCTATATCAGTAGTGCAACTCTACATCTGCACACACTCTGTCAGCATTACATGAATGTGAACATTGACAGGTGTCAAGAAAGACAGTACTTAGATGTGGTCAACTATGCTACAGGGCACAGAAATGTAATTAATAACAAGAGTCATAAAAATGTGGTAGTACTGTACTCCTGCAGGTGTCAGTGGATAGAACCACAGATGTCTGGCACACTACCAGTGGAGAGGAATGGAGCTTATGAGCCTATGAAAGGAAAGGTCATGCTTCATGGCTATGAAGGATGAAGTATTTTTCAGCAGACAACTGCTATGGGTACATAATAGCTCTACTGTGAAATGTGGTGCATAGAAGAAGGGCAAGCCATGCCCCTGGAAGTGATAGTAATCTGGCATGTATAGCAAATAGTGACATGTCAATAGATACCATGGTTGAGCAGCCTGTGGTATAACTACATGACTGTCATATAGATTAAATATACAAATAAGTGCCATTATCAGATTAACTACCAAGTGTGGCAAACACAAGATGGCAACATTACATAGTAGGAACACAAAGACAATACTGCCTGTAGCCCCCCCCCCCCCAAAAGATCAACTCTCACAAATTATTTATCTTGCAGTCTCACAGAAGGAGTAATGCACAGCCCATGCCATGTCCTGAAATAAGTTGCTCATGAGATCCTGCATCTGCATTCAGAATATGTCAGAGAAATATTGAACCCTGTCCCTCAGGTCTTCGGCCACAGGTGGTTGATGTTGTTTTTGGTGTTCCATAGGAGCAACAGTGTCTGATGGTCCTGACCTATCAACATCATTATCATGGGTTTCCTCCTCCACAGACTTCTTCAGGCATTGGTCATATTCATTGTCTCCAGATAAAGGGATGTCTCTTGTTCCATACTCTAAAATGTGATTAATAAAAGCATTTTAAAAAACTGTGTCACATGTTCTTACAATGCCATATCAATATGCAGCCAAAATAATTATTAAAGTTTTCACCCAATGGTGTTAATCATACATGAACATCATAGATACACAGTTCATATACATATGAACAAAGATGAGAACACATACCTGATAAACCTATGGCCTAACCAGCAAATACCATGTATTAGTGACAGTGAACAATCAGTGTTTTCATTACACATGGGTGTTTGGCAATAGTGTATGCCATGATGAATATATGATGTGAGGAAAATACTACATTACCATAACATAAAATATGCAGTAAGAATAATTGTCTTTTACAATGATATGTTACCAATTGCCTACATAATGTGTATTTATGTATTTATTCTTTGTTGAGTGGATTAGTCAAGATAGGTTAGTGACCTCTTTTCCAGGGACACCAGTGGTGGTATTTACACTATTAGGGGAAATTGGCCAAGGCATTGAGGAACTTTCTCCATTCTTTCCAATAGATTCCATGGCTACCACAAGCTCAAACAGATGGGACCTCAGTTTAACATCTCATCGGAAGGATGGCACACTCAAGAGTGCAGCAACCTTAACAATGCATTGCAGTGTCAGCAGTCCAGTCACCTAGACTGGGAATAAAACCCACAGACTTCAGGTCTTCTAACTGCAAAGGTGAGTGCACTAACTGTTGCACCACTGACACTGCTGACAAGTAAGCACATATGGACACCCAGTATGTGACTGAAGACTAGATATATATTCAGTTATGTATATAAGCAGTACATTATTTGTATGCAGAACACATTTCCTACAGAATAAGTGCTGCATTATGTCATTTATCCACTAATGCACTCACTGTGTCAGGTAATCATGGATGTGGGCTGTGTACACTACATACTGCAGTGATGTGTGTATGTCTGGTAATGAAGAAAGCCACCTAGCATTAGCATAATCTATGGATATGATACACGGTGAGACCACTTGTGAGGACGACATACATGCAGAAAACATCAACAGTACTCCACATTGTGCACGTCAAACATTAATGTGCTCTCAAACTAATACAGCAACCCCTTGATGTGTCACAATTTATGTAATAATGTTCAAAAGTGAAATTCTTTTACAAATATTGCACACGACAATATGCAAGAAAGCATGAGAGTAATTTACAAATGTATGGAGCTATAAACCAGACAATACTGCAATGTCAAAAACAATATTGCATTAAAGCCCATCATAATGCAACACCCATGTAAAGCATGTTACTGAGTAATATGTATGCCATGTTAGTCTATGTGGACATAAAATATGTACACCTCATGTGGCAGCATATGCACAATGATGATAATGTCATGTCAACCTGCAGAAGCATCCATAGCATGTTAGAGTGACATTTATCCTTTTATCAATCACACGATGTGTGTACTATTGACTTTGAAAATAATGAATGTGCCCCTCCCCTTTTCTGTACATACAATGTCAGACTGATACAAAAAACATTTAGTTACAATACGTAACTACACTGTACATGCACAAGCAAGTCCATGCTTCAGTACATACAATCATTCATTTTAAATATGCAATGTCACACATTGCAGTGTCACAGGTACAGTATATTTATAATTGGTAATGCCAATATGAGGTGTATCATCAATACAAACCCATATACTTGAGTGTATTGTAAGGAAAATAATTCAACATATGCCTTCTGCATGCTATAATGTATGTATGATATAAGCTTCAAATTAAAACATTTAGTCAGTTTACTGTTGAGTTTCACTTCAGACTTTTTTCTTTCAATATCCTGCTGTCTGTGCATAACTGTCTTTATAAATACCTGTATGGCATTGTTGTGATCACTACTGCTGGTTGCTTAACACAGTTGTAAATTTTGGTGGATTCTGATGGAAGTTGTAGTTATTCCATCTTTAATGAAGCATACTGAACTTCACTGCATTTGTAGTATATTATCATATATAACCTCTAGGATGTGTTAGATGAAATTTGTCTTGCACTCCTACAGCTGTTGCATGTTCTTACGTAGACCACAGTGCCTACTGCTGACTTTTTCTCTTGTTCCTATGTTTTCCATTGTCAGCCATACATCAAGCTACTAATGTATCCTCTAATGAGGACATGTCAGGTAAGTATGCCACCATCAATCATACTATTATGCTCCACACACAGCCATGCCAGTCATGATTACATTCTGGTTGATTAAGGATCAGTATATTTAGATTGATGTTTGTATGTACTTTGTTTTTTGGTGTACATGTGCAATGTGTGTTTTCCTGTTTTTGTTTGATTACAGCCTGTCCACTACCCTCCTCCTCCCTGATCTCATCCATTGATCCTAACACACCATGTGATATGGTACATACATTTTGTACAGCCAGTGGCACATAGCACACTGCACTTGAGTTAACTTTGTCCAGACCAGATAGGGGCAGTCCTGTGACCCAGGGTATAACACCCAATGGGGGGGGGGCAACTCATCTCGCCAGTCTAGAGAAGGGGGAGCGTCAGCTACTGGTAAGAAAGACTATGTTGAGCAACTGACTCCAGATCCATCTGAAAGTGGTGCTGATCCACCTTCATAACTGAGAAGGACTGTCTACAACACAGCACATGGGCAAGTCGCATTGATGCATATGCATGTGTCTGAAGGTATATGCCTTCTATTACAGGTACATAATAGGTCTCAGCACCATGCTGGCACTGAACTTCACGAACTGTTAATGTAGCTGACTGTGTGACATACCAGATCTGTGTGTCAAACAATGGTCAGATGCATAAGCATGAAAAGATCATGGCAGGACTTAAGTGAGATAGTGTGGCATCTGTTACTCTCTGTATCAAACAGCTTGTGTCAGCAGTGCTTGGGCAGTGTCACAATACTAACTAGGTCATAGCCCTGACACGCATGATATGTTTGTCACCAGCTGGGAGAGGGAAGCTGCCTCTTGCAAGGCCCAACCCATGGCCCTCATACATCCCTGATCTCTGTCCTACAACATGCATGTTCAGCTGTTGTGGTTCACCATGGTCAGACCCCAAGTGATGTGTCACATCATACACCATGCGCCACTGAAAAAATCCGAAGCATAGTGTGTCCCACTGCTATCACCAGATTAGTGGTACAACTCTGTGGGCCTGAAGTTTCATCACATGGCAGGAGCAGCCATGACCACAGCATGAGCCATCTGTAAGCATGTCCTAATGTATGTTAGTATCACTGTAGCAGATATCCTAGTGTGTGTCTTTTTGCATCACCCTGACCCTGCAGCAATCATGACTGTAATGCTGACCATAACATACTATATGTCGCAGTTGTGTTTAGCGTGTGATGCCACAGACATTATATGTTTACAAAATTTAACTGTAAGAGCTACAGACCATTGTCAGCATCATCTACATTTGTTCACATGTTTAACAAATTGTTTTAGGCTTCCCAGTCAAGACCATTACTTGTGTTATGCAGCTGCTTTTATGACCTGTACATAAATTGCACTGCATTTGCATTTTGCTAGACATGCAGTAATTTTGATGTTGATTATGACATCTATTATTAATAGTGTCCCTTTCCCTGTTGTTTGCCAGTACTGACTGCACAAAAATACATGGAAGATCATACCTGTAAATGTTACAGTCATTATTTTGTTTACTGACACTAAATATAGTGCATCAAACCTTGAAACATGCAATTCCCAGTCTCACATCCTTTTTATTCTGCACTTCACAGACCAGGGTACCTGTGACATCACCTGTGTACAGGTTCCAGTATGTGTTTTCATGCATTTCCTAGCATAAATAGTATGCTGGTAATCCTAGATTGCATGTTTTTTCCCACAATTCAGCTGTTACCTCTCCTCATGTTAAGCCCAACTATATGCGTACTGTTGATGCTGATTATGTATGTTACTTACAGTCATTTCATTGTAAGTAACATACATAATCAGCATCAACAGTACGCACATAGTTGGGCTTAACATGAGAAGAGGTAACAGCTGAAACTGTGGTGGTGGTGCTGTGGTAGCATTGTCGCCTCACAGTAAGACGCTGTCATGTTCGATTCTCAGCTACAGCGTCTTCTGTGTGGAGGCATGCGTGAATGGACGTACCTTCATTGAAGGTTGTGCATCAGAGCTGGCAACACAGCATGTAAAAATCTACTGCCAATCATTAGCGGACCAGAGTTCCGCTGTGGTGACCCCTAATCGGGAAAAGCCGAAAGACACAACAACAACTTACAGTCATTTAAAATGTAGCAATGCAGGGCCATGACACCTATATCTGGAAGGATGTGTGTGTCCCTTATGCATGCATGTGTAAGTATGCTACATGGTTAACATGATGTCTGCACATTTCTACATTTTCCTTATCCACATTATACATTATACATTAGAACGTTAATTCAGGCACAAGTTATTAATGCATCATGTGATTTGTTTATTTGTATCATACTCTGCATCCTTCTGTAGATGTTGTTATGACGTGCTACTTCCCCTCCTAAGCACACAACAACATCTGATTTCCTGCACATAGTACTGTGCTATATATACACAGACACACATACTACAGTAGACATATGGAAATACTACTCTTGACCATTATATGTTACACTGGCATTCACTGCATGCAGTTCATAGATATACAAGAATGCCCGCAGTAGGCAGAGTACTTGTCATACATTTCTCCCTTTACACCAATCATGTACTTTCCTGTAAGTATCCAGATATATTCTGTGCATGTTTTACCAGTGTTATGTTTATTGTTTAGCATGACATAATATAAATATTTAAATTTAAACAGTTGTACGGAATTAATGATGTTCCCCATGGACAACTCTGAGAGGGATTACTTTGGCTGTCACATGTGGTGCTGATATGCTGACACCAATGGGTACACATCAGATGTGTACCTATGCACATGTGTATGGATGGCATGTTGTGACTCAAAAGTTCTGAGGCAGACATTGCCATGTTGCTTGAGCTAGCATATGAGACACAACCTTCATTACCTATGCCTGGATGTTCTAAGCCTTGTGACCAACTGATCATCCTGTGAATGCTCTAATAACTGCAGTTCTGACAGCTAGGGTTCTTGGGTAGATCAATCAAATCTATGGCAGTCAGGCTGCCATGTTTTGATGTAATCATACTGTTCCAATTAGCACACATGGTAACTATTTGCGCATCCATTTTTGATGTATATCTGAGTGTACTCCTAGATGCCTCCAGACATCTGAATCATGATTTCAGCATGCCAAGCAATCACTAAATTGTGTTTTCTGTCATGCTTTGTGCTCTATTGAACTCATCCTCCACAGGCACTGATTTGGCTTTGAACTATGTTACAAGACAGGGTTCCACTGCATAGCCATAGTCACTTGTGTGTATTAGAGCTTACCTATGTTTTGCATATGGCTGGGGTGTGTTGTCTTCAGGTTAATAAAAAGACCATCTGCATAGCATACTACCTAACAGCTGATTCCAATCCTTTTCTGTTTTTGTAACACTCTATATCAGCAGCACCAGTAGGTATTTTTTTTTTTATTTGAGCATGGGTGCAATCAGTTGCACAAAACACATGGAGGGAGGTTGGCAATGCACAGAACCATTCCATGGAAGCCTTGTGTTCCCCCGGTGGTACTGAAGTAGATGAAATCATATGCTTTGCTGCACATAACTGCTGGAAACTGTTCTAGTATATGACTAGCAGCAGTCTGGGACACCAAAATGGTATCAGCCATATACTGCTGGAATGTTTCAGAGTTCAGTATACCCAAACTCAAATAAACCTTTGTTTCTACTTTGACTGGATTAACCACAGGATGTGTGAAGACATTTGGGGTGTGTACATCCCACACACAGCCTGCACCAGTTCTCTGTCTACTCTGTATCCATCATGTTTTTTTTTGTTTTTATTAGAGATCTGGCTTAACTGAAGGACTTGGCAGCATGCTGGCTGACTATGGACAGAACACATTTTCAGACTGTCCTCCAGTACAGCCTGTAAAATGCAGAGTATCTGTGCAGTCACAGAAACCTGGTTCAAGACTTCAGAGAGTACCCTGGCCTTACAAGGCTACAGTGTTGAGTACCCTGGCCTTACAAGCCTTCAATGCCTTCCACACCTTCAGAGTGCAAAATTAATGTGTGAGAACCAAAGGAGATGGTGTTTCTAACTATAATAGAGATAAATTCACCTCCCTACTCTAGCCAAAGTTCCTTGACTTTGTTAACTCAAATGCATTGGAACAAATTGTTCATACCCCAGAGGAACAAATATACTAAATCTGGTCCTCACTAACATGTCAAATGGATGCATTATCGCAACTGTGGACCCTCATTAGTTAAATCTGACCAAAAGGCAGTCACCTTCAAGCTGACACTAACACCAGAACTTACAAAGAGTAAAATCAAACTAAAAAACGTAACCAAGGCAAACTATACCCTCCTAGGTGAAGGTATAAATGCATTCAGAGCCCTACCCCTAGATGGAAATGGTAATTACACCAAAGCTTACACCAAAGCCCTGTACAATCACTTGCATAAATGTATAGACTCAGCTGTATGAGAAAGAATGAAAGCCAGAGCCCCAGCTAAAAACAAGCTACAATGGTGGATATCCAGCATCAACAAACTTTACAATAAATGCAGAAGGTTGCTGTCTATGAAAACAAAGACGAGACCCCAACAATGGAAAAGCACCCTCCTCAGTCTCAATAGACAAATAATACAACTTGTCAAATCCTCTAAGGGGCTCTTTGAAAAAAAATTAGCTAGCACAGCCAAGGATAACCATAAGGCCTTTTACAGCTACGTATGTAGCCTAGAAGGTAGGACCCATGTGCAGAATTAGTAACCGATGGTATCACACACACTAACTCCACAGAGATAGCAAACCTACTAGCGGATAGGTTTTGCAAAAATGTCACCTCCCTATCCCCTCCAAATCTATCACAAACCTTGCCCAAACACCCCTCACCCTACATATCTGAAGAATAGGTCATTAAATCCTTGTCCAAGGCAAAAACACAGCCTCTATGGGACCAGATATTATCCCAGGCTGTGTTCTAAACAGGCTAAAACATGAACTAGCATCACCATTAAGTACCCTTTTCAATCATAGTCTAACCAGAGACTTTGTTCCTGTGGAATGGAGAACAGCAACATTTATTACCATCCACAAAGGTGGCCTAGCAACAGACATGGCAAATTACAGACCCATAAGCCTGACCAGTCTCATCTGTAAGGCCATGGAACATATCATTACAGACTTCATAAATAAAGATATAGGTGACCTCCAAACCCCGGATCCTACCCAATTCGGCTTTGTCAAGGGTAGATCCTGCCTGTTAAATTTTGTGAATTTTTTCACAAATGTAACCAGGGCCATTGATAAGGGCAGATCTTTGCACATAACATACCTCTATTTGGCAAGGGCTTTTGACACAATCCCATATTCAGGCATTACCGATAAACTTAGCAAATTGAATGTAAATCCTTTTGTTGTAAGATGGCTGGCTAACTGGCTTACAAACTGGACAGACACTATCAAAGTGTGTGACTCCACATCAACCAGCAGACCTGTTACCAGTAGGATGCCACAGGGGTCAGTGCTGGGCCCCCCTACTGTTTGGTATATATTTCTCAGAAATTCAAGTCAAAACTAAGTGGTTGTGGCTGAACAAGTTTGCAAATAACTGCAAACTGGGTGCAATTATTGAATCAGAAATGAAGCAAATGGACCAGCATTACAGTGAACTGCCTTTGGAGTAAACTATTTCAGCAAAAAAACAAATAAAATTGAAAATACGGACATGCAGTGCGTATAATAAAATAAAATCTACTACAAATGTATTAATTCACAAAGCTTTTGGGGATAACCCTTCTTCAGTGTGTACTTTCATCAAGAACCAACATTACTTTTATAATCATTAAAACCATGTGACACAGCCAATAACAGTTAATCAATTAAACAACCAAATAATTAAATGGACTTCTTTCAACTAAAATTCAGCAACAAAGTACGACATTAATTATTTAAAAAAAATTATAAACATATTCATTTCTAATTCACATTACCTACATAGTATATACATAAAAATCATTAATTCAAAAAACTCATTAATTCAAAAAACTTACATCAGTTTACAATAAACTAATAATTTTTATATATTTATATACCCTCAAGCATCATTTGCCACTTTTTTAAAACCGGCTTAATACTGACAGATGCGTATAACCCTGGCGAACGTTCAGCATCTGGCCTTATAATCCACTCCTACTCACATAACTCAAGTGTATTATTTAAATCACCAACTCTCTTGTTTTTAAACTTACTATCTATAATTCTAAACAAAAACGTATATTCACTTCTCTTGTCCATTATATGCTTAGCAAGAGCATTACTAGAGATTCCTGTTCTTATTTCAAAGTTATGCTCAGTAATTCTTTCAACTTCCTTGTACTCTTCCCTAAGTAGAATGCAGGGCATTTAACACAGTTGGCCATATAGACTATATTAATGGTATTACAAGTGGCAAAGCACTTAAATATATATTCTTTAGTATTCACTGGATGTATGAATCTATTCTCCGTCATAATATCAGCACAGCATTTACAATTATAGCAAGGTACCATACCAATTCTTATTGGGGCTTGTATCTTACTATCATTATTGCCAGACGTATCTTTATAACATAACCTTTGTTTCAGGTTTCAACGTTTCTTATACGCAAAGCTTGGTCTCATTCCTGTAATGTCAACTACTTCTGGCATCGATCTCAAAATATCCCAATTTTTCATAATAATACGTTTCACCCCATCTGACCTTCTACTAAATGTTATAACATATCTTAGATTTTTATTATTATCATTATTTCTAGCATTAGAACCATTATTCATTTCTGTACTATATTCTGAAAATAGGGTTTTGATGAATCTTTCCTAGTTACCAGCACATTAGCTTTATATTCTCTAAGAAACTATCCTCATATCCTCGTTCTTTAAACACGGACATCATTTCATCCAAATTTTCCCCACATTTCATCATTAGTATTCAATCTACTAGCTCTGGCTTTTAACTATACCCCTAAATGTATGTGGAGCATGCATACTAGTTCTATGAACATATCTATTCATTGTACTGGTTTCCTATAAATCAACATTATTATATTACCATTCTCTTTTTCTTTTATTAAATTAATATCTAGATAATGTATATTATCACTCAAATATTAAGCAGTGAAACATAAAAAATAGTGGTATGATTTAAATAGTCAATAAATAAGTACAACTGTGAAATATTACCAGTCCATAATAAAAATATATCATCAACAAAACATTTGAAAAAAATAACTTGAATGAATAAGAATGGGTATGGTACCTTGCTATAATTGTAAAGCTATTATTTTTTCTTTGAACAAGGCTAATCCTGGCATACGCAGTGTGAATAATAACATTGAACAGACAATTGCTAGTGTTGATACATCTGTTAATAGCCAGGTAAATCAATGAAGAACATCTGACAATGCAATAGAATCCACCCAAACCCTTTCAATACCCTAAGTATCCACAAAGTGGTAATGGACTTGGATTCACAAGTTCACCCCCGACCTTAACTTCGACCACCATGTGTCTACTGTAGTAAGAAAGACTTTCTATGTAGCACACTTGATTAGTAAAGACATTGCCTCCAGAGCAAAAGAGGTTATAACCCCTCTATACCCGACACTAATCTGGCCCATAATTGAGTATAATGCCCCATTCGGTATGTACCATACAAAACACCTGCAGCAATTGGACAGACCCCAGAGGTTTCTAACAAAGAAGATCAAGGGACTCTAACATGTGTCATACACAGACTAAAGTTCTTGACACTTTACTCTATATCTTATAGACTTCTTAGGGGAGACTTAATACTGCCTTACAGAGCAATCTCAGATCCAAACCTAATGAACTTGCTGCATATCCATAAATCAAACAGGACTAGGTCCATCCATTCCAGGGACCTAAATATGGCCTGTGACTTAAACAGGACATGCTGGAGGAACAGATTTATCTCCCAGTGACTGCCACATCTTTGGAATAGGTTACCCATTCATGTGAAATAGAGCATCTCCATGACACTGTTCAAAAGGAACCTGGACGAGTGGATGGGGCACTGTAAATTCTTACAGGGAATAGTGCTCACAACCATCCTGGACATGATCAGTTATTACTAAATGCAGTCATGGGTATTAACTAACATTTCTATAGCATAACATTGGGATGAAATAGCTAGGCTTGAAACAATCTCCGGGTTGATAGCCTAGTATCGCATATGATCCTATGATCCTAGGTGTGTACAATATTCCAGGACACTGGCTAAGAGGCCATAAATAGCAAATACACTCACCACTTAACTGATTAAAGATCTAAGAAGTTTCAAAACAGTAACATAACACACTGAGGCATACGAACATACAAGGCTTTGCTTATCCATGCGATGTCTGGCTACTGTGAGCATCAGGCATAACACCAGGCTATGATGCTGTCAACTGCAGTAACAAAGGTGAGTAATGAACCTGTAATGAAAATATAATGCTTACTCTATGTACTGTACTTAAGTGAAATCCAGTTCTTATTATCTATAGAGGAATAGCCTAACAACATTGTTCAGTATCAGCCTCCATACTGGTTTTGTGGCAAGTGCATGGAGAACAGCTACAGTCATTCCCCTTCTTAAGAAAGGACCTTCCATAGACCCATAAGTCTGACCAGCTTCATCTGCAATACAATGGAAAGACTTATCATGAAACTAACCAATCAGGTCATAGGGACCCTCCAAACAATGAACCCATCTCAGTTTGGATTTGTCAAGAGCAGGTCATACTTAATCAACCTGGTGGATTTTTTGAAAAAGTCACCAAAGCAATGGATAAAGGTAAAACAGGACATGCTGCATACCTCAACTTGGCCAAAGCTTTTGACACAATTCCATACTCAGGCAGAGAAGAAAAGCTAAATAAACTGGAAATAAACCCCTATGTCACCTGCTGGATTGCCAGCTGGTTCACAGATTTAAAATAGGAAAGTTATCTCCACAAACAGACCAGTCACCAATAAATTCCTCCAGGGCTCTGTGCTGGAACAACTTTTTGGCATCTAATTTTCTGAAGTAAAAGCCAATACCAAAGGGCTCTGACTGACTATGTCTGCAGATGACTGCAAACTAGGAGCAGTCATTGAAACCCCAAATGACTTAGCCATTCTCTAGTAAGGCTCATCTCAAATAAATAACTGGTTCCAAAATCATGGACTGAAACTAAATGCCATAAATGCATTATTGTATCCTTTTAAAAGTCATCTACCCTAGAGCTACCACACTGACAATAAGCCCATAAGAGTTGATCCACTTGTTTGGGATTTGGGAACGTATGAGGACAGGGCCTAACTTTAGACCAACATATGTCTATTGTTATAACAAAGTCCTTCTCTACTGCACAGCTTATAAACAAAAGATTGTGTCTAGATCTAGGTATGTCATTGCTCCTTTTTATTCAGCCCTCATTAGGCCAGTCATTGAATATATTGACCCATTTGGCATGTATCTGTCCAGATACATGCAACAACTGAAACAACCACAGACCTACATTACTAAAAGGATGCAAGGCCTAAGCAATGTGTCCTACATGAACCGAGTCAAAGCTCTGTCACTATACTCGGTATCCTACAGCCTGCTAAGAGGTGACTTATGCCTGGCATACATGGCATTCTCCAACCCATTACTGATGGGTTTATTGCACATCAGCAAGTCATATGGGATCAGAAATACTTGGTCTAGGAATCTAAATCTCTTCTGCAACATTAGCAGAATAATTTGAAGGGATAGGTGTATCTCTCAGAGGATACTACTGCTTTGGAGCAGACTCATATAAAACAAACTTCATTCCTGTCCATATCTGAGTGCAACTTAAATCTGTTGATGGGAAAGAGAAAATTTACCCCAGGACTGCCTCCTGTACTACTAATAGACAGATGCAGCTCCTAAATGCTTTATCCCATGCATGTACACATCCACAATTGATGTAGCAGTGTAGTGCCACTGTGGGAGCAGAATTTGGCATTTCCACAGCCGTATTGGCTCACAACTGATGATGCACCACCTCTTTGACCTCATGGATGCTGCCATACCCCAGTAAACATTCCTTAACAGACACTGCATGATCCAATGTGTCATTCATCCTGTCTAAGGAGTCACACGTATGGTTCATGCAGTCTTGTATATCAGCATGCATGACATGCAGTACTCCGACTGTCTTTTCTGAGGTCCTGATGGAACTTGCCTGTGTGTCCATGACAGCACTGCGCATATGTTGTCGGGCATATACTGACCCTAGCTCTTAACCTCTTAGCACAACAAATCTGGACAAGCCAAAAATAATGGGGGAACAAAGCCCCAAAAATAGGGACACATTTTAAAAAGTTGTTAGAATAAAAGGTCTTGTCTTATCACACATTTTCTGAAGGATATGAAATCTGATACTCAATGTCTGTCATTATTGGCTGAATTCAAACCTCACTGATTTACCACAAAAATCCAGAAAACCACAACTTTTATGAGGAACAGATTAAAAATATGAGGCAAAAATCTGGACATTATATGAAAATCTAGACAGTTGAGATGTATGATACTGATGCACCAACTTCTGGGGGAAGGTAGTAAGCCTACTTTCTCTGAGCACCTCTACCAGCACTTCCATGTGATACTTTACCCTCATGAAGGCTAGCAGGAGCTTCTGCCAGCCCTTCAACTAGGGTAACCACACCTCCCTGATCAACCAGGTCCACATCAACCTATCTACTCTCAGATGGTGCTGTGTTGTGGGTATCCATAGGCATAGTGACTGTATCCAGGGGATGTATAAGCCACATCTCCATGTCAGACATACTCTTTTCAACCCCTGAGTATGCCTGTTCATTAACGCCATCCTCATCAGCAGATACCAATCCTCTGATAGGTGGTGGGATGTCCACAGTGCTGGAGCCAGTCTCACTTGTGAATATACACCAAAAACAGAAAAATAAAAGAAACAGAAAGAAGAATACAGTATAATACCTACACCTGAGTAAATCAACCACTCACGTAAACTGAAATAATCTTAGGGAGAAATACATATAGCTAATGACAAAAAAAATTATATCCATCCCATTAGCATCTGGTCATTATACCTGAATGCCATATGTCCCTAGACACACAAATATCAGTTGAAAGATGTATTGTACACATGCAACTTAAGTCAATTTAACAGAAACTATAAACTAACTACGTGAACATTACTAGTGGAAATCCCCTGGTTGTCGTCCACATTTGCCCCAACCATCATCAGCACACTGTGGAACTCTTCCGAACTGCCTGGATCCCTTATAGTTGACAGGAGCTCCTCTGCCTCATTGAGTGGTGGTTCTGCAGAAGGCCCACCCACGGCAGCTCTTCACTTCCATGTCACAGCCTTTACTCTTTCAATTGCCTTTTAATAATATTATAGTTTCCCTATTTCTGGCACTAATGTAATAATGGCCATGGCTACCCTCACTGTGGACATCATTGATCACCTGCTGCCACACAGTCACAGAAGAGCTTGTCTGATGAATGAAGATCCAGAAGCCATGCCTCATGAAGATGGAAGGCCTGCACTATGACCTCATTCTCAGCATTTGTGAAAGGTGGTTTCTATGAAGATGACCCCTTTGTTTATTTTGTAGTCATATCCCTGCTATGATTAAAAAAAATTATATCAGACCAAACAGTACCCTATGGATGGGAGGGTTACAGCCTGCTCTACTTCTGGAGTCCAACTATTTGCTATGCAGGCATTGGTTATAATCATACAAAACAATTCTGAAAATACTACTACAAGCTCTGTAATATCTTCATATGCACCTCCACAAAAGGACAAAACTTATGACCATAGACTTGAACAAACTGTTTTCATGTTCATAGAAGAATTTATACATCTATGAGGTAGATAGAAAAGTATAAGTAGAGAACAGTTGCTTAATGTTACCAATAAACCACATAAGATGCAACAAGTCAGATATGTCTGAAAATGTTAATGATGTTGCCTGACCCCTATAAAATACAAATAAGGGATAACTTTGCAATAACAAAAGTTTTGCTTGTTCATTTCAAAAACACAACTTTGTTAGGTTAGACAGTTGTCATTGCAAATAAAACTATTCAAAATACAAGTTTGAAGCAGTACTTGTAAAGAAGATTACAAAGCAGCATTGTTTTATCAGTAAATGTTTGTTGGGCTGCACTTGGGAAATCAAGCAGAATTCCTTAGTATAAAAACAAAAACCAAAGCATGCACAGGCAGCTCTCCAGCTCTTTATTAGATGTAGAAAAAAATGAAAGAACACTGGTGACAAATCAGATTAAGCGCTTTTCGTCTAGTATAATAACTAGACTTCTTCAGATGATTAATAACTCAGGTTCTTCTTAAATACACATCCACCTCCCTCCTGCTGACTTAATTAGATAATAAGTGCCAAGAATTAATTAATTCATTGTGTAACCTTTCACTTTACAAATAATTCATGAAATGAAAGTGAATAATAAATAAGAAAAATTACATTTAAAAATAACAGGTAAAAATTAAAACAATATATACACACACACACATATATATATATATATATATATATATATATATATATATATATATATATACACACACACACACACACACACACACACACACACACACACACACAAGTAACCTTATACATAATTTAAAATGATTAATAATAGTTATTAACCCAGGTACTATAAACGATTAAATACATTTCCAATCTACTAAAGTCTATTAACTTCCCCCAGGATAAAATACCCGATTGAAATAATCTACCTAAATGTCTTTACTAATAGTACTCATTGCTACTATGTTACATAACTAGAAAAAATAATATACTTCCTCAAAATTATCTATTCAAGTTCTTAAGTCTCAAAAGACACTGTATAGAACAAGAATCATTAATACCCGGATAATGGCAAGCATCCGACTGGATCTGCCACATTAATTCCATTCTCTCTAAAAGTAAAGATCTTGGTGCACCCCTTAAATCTTTTGGAATGTGGTCAATGATTCTAAATCTAAAACTGTGTGTAGGATTCCACTTTATATGGTTGGTGAATGCATTTTCAGTTTTCTCCTTTTTGGTGTAATATAAATACTCATATACCCGCTCACGTAATTTTCAATCAGTCTTCCCGATATAAAAGGCGGGACATAATTGGCATTTAGCTACGTAGACCACATAAGTAGAGTTACAATTAAATCTACCAGAGGTCGTAGTATAATGTTGGTCTCTTATATGAAACGTATACCCAATGTCCATAAATTTGCAATAATTACAAGATTCACATTTAGCCATACCTGGGTTCCTTACAGATCTGGTATTACCTGTTTCGAGGAGAGTTTTCAAATTGTTCCCTCTCTTGAATGTAAATGAGGGAGTTGACCCTATTATTGTATGGAGTTCAGAGTTGTTACTAAGAAGATTCCAATTTTTCTTTATCATAGCTAAAATATTCCTGCTTTCTGGACTAAAAGTTAGTATAAAACTGACAGGGGACCTATTTTGTCCTTGATTAATTTCAAAATCTACCATGTCATGTGGAAGAGCTTCCCCTCATAATAGTGGGATATACACACCATTAAACCTCTTGTGTATTATCTCAGTTGTAATTTTCACAATAAGGTCCCTAGGGTAACCCTTTGTGATAAACATGTTACCTATTTTTCACATTCCTTGATAAATTCACTCTAAACCATAGCCATCCTTGCAGCCTGAACTAGCTGGCCCTTAATCACTAACTTTTTATGATGGAAGGGATGTGAACTACTGTATGTGTTCGAAAATGTGTCCTTCCTATGAATCTTAGCAGTCAATCTTTTATGGGCACGATCTTTAAATAATTTGATATCTAGGTATATTATTACGTCTTCATGAAAAGTGTTAGTGAATTCTAGGAATTCGGTAGTTTGGTTCACTGGCTTCTCTAACCTGCCAAGTGCATTAAAATATCATCAGCAAAGAAGTGAATCTTTTTTTTTTCAATAAAAGTCTATAATAAAAACCACATCTAACATCATTCAACCATTCATCCAGTGTCTGTGGCGAAGAAGCGAAGGCCGTCGTCGATTTAATAAGGTATAAGCGATCAACAAACTAGGCTCATTTGTGACATTTATTGAACATATACCATGTTTGCTTTGGGGCTAACTGGTAGTAACTGTTGTACCTTTTGCTGGATGTCTTTCGGAGGGGTGAAGAAGCGAAGGCTGTCGTTTGTTTATCGAGACCGAACTTATTATATCCACATAGACTTTGTTTAGTTTTTGTTTTCATGATTCTTTAACTGTGTATTTTTGACTCATATTATTGTGGTGCATTCTCCTGAGTTGGTTATAAGTTGAGGCTGGCACCAGGTTCGTTGGAAGTTGAAGGGACATATTCATTTAACGTTATTTGTCAGCTAGCGTTTTGTACTTTCTTAAACTAACACAAATGGTTATAAATTACAGGGTTGATGCTGTTCAATATTGTCTAAGTGGGTTCCTTCTATTATATATGTATGACAACTTTTGAGTGGAAACTGTTACTATAAATAACTTTGGTTTGTTAATCACACCCTCAGTCTTCACTCACACATACCACACCACACCCTTTTCACTAACACCATTAACTGCTCCTCTACCACCCACTCAACACATCCTACTATCACTCACCACTACTCTCCCACTACAAAAAGTAACATAAAAGGAGAAGAAACAAATTAATACAATGGCTCTCCTACACCTAAAAGAAGCTTTCTATACATTAACTACTTTGGTTCTTCTCTGGTTATCCATCCTTACATCCTACCACCCACAACTTCATCTCACCTATCCAACTCAGTGGCAAACAGAAACCACAGCCAATGCACTAAAGCTAACACACTTCCCTATATCTCCATTTGACCTTACCCCAACTCAACTCCACCCCTGTGTTGATTATAAACCAACAAACAAAATTAACCCCTACTTATCCCAGAAACAAAATAAAATACTACAAAAACTACTTAAGCTCTACCTATACCTAACTATAAAACTCTCTTGCTGTGGAGACATACACCCCAATCCAGGACCCATTACTTCACTCCACCCAGACCTAACCCAACCAAATCCTCTTTATAACAGACCAACCTCCTCCCTTCTGCTCTTAAACATTAATGTAAGAAGTATATTTAACAAAGTTCAGGACCTCCATGCACTATTGGCATTACACAAACCAGATTTAGCCATACTTACAGAAACTTGGCTTAGACCAGAACACCATGATAATGAGATCATACCCCCTAGTTACAATATTATATGGAAAGATAGGCAAGGGAAAAAAGGAAAAGATGTAGCCATTCTGTTTCAAAATAATCTCACAGTAGAACAGTTTAACTACAACTCCCAAGATGTCAATGACATAGAACTCATTCTTGCTAAATTAAAACTAAACACTAGCGAACACATAGTCATAGCAGATGCCTATATCCCCCCAGGAAACAATACTGACACTATGGAGAACCTGCTACACTGGATGACTATCTCCCATCCTCATGAGACCATACTCCTAGGGGATTTTAATATTGACTGGTCTGACTGTACCAAGTACAATCCCTCTACCCACATTAACCTACATGGGTTTACTCAAGTCATAGATACTCCCACAAGAGTTGATAAGAAAACCAAGCAACAATCCATCTTAGATTGGATACTTCTGTCTGACCACACCTTGGCAAACCAGTCAGGCTGCCTACCTGACAATTTAAGTGACCACCAACCAACCTACCTTATTAGAAATAAATCCCAACACTATAACCAACTCATCCTCAGAATAGTTCACAACAAAAAAACCCTTCAAAACCAAGGACGTAAACAATGAACTAAAACACTGTGACTGGTCTCCCCATAAACACCTACCCCTAGATGAGGCAATAGACTACTTTAACTCAACCTTTCTCAAAATCCTAAACTGTCATGCACCAGCCCGTACCATCAGAGTTAAAACTAACTATGCCCCTTGGCTAACAAAAGACACCAGAACCATAATGAAAGATAGATATAGAGCCTGGGCTCAATTTCATAAACTTAAAACCACCACCACAAAACAAATCTTCTTAGCACTCCGGAACAAAACCAAAAAACTTATAAAACTTGATAAAACCAATTACTATAAAACCTTGCAAGACAAATACACACAACCCTCAGAAATTCTGGCCCTCAATAAATAGATTACTACACCCAGGTAAAACCAGCACTCCCACACCCATAGTACCAACCGATGCTGAGGACATCCCTACCCAATTCAACAAATTCTTCACCGAAACAGTCCTAGCCTTATCCAACACCCTAAATAGCACCACCATTCCCACTTCCTTCACCAACCCCTACTACCCCTATTACACAACAACCTCCCCCACGCTTCTCCTTCTCCCCAGCACCCACACAACTCATTACTAAACTCCTCAAGAAATTGAAACCTACCACACTGGCTGCTGATAAACTTCCCGCTGATTTCCTTCAACTATCAGCTGATGCCATATCTTACCCTGTGTCTATCCTCATTAACAGATCCATATCTGAATCTAAAGTACCTAACCTCTGGAAAATATCTCATATTATTCCACTCCACAAAAGTGGAAACTCCCTTGAGCTCACCAACTACCGGCCAATTGCAATTTTATCACCCCTATCAAAAATACTTGAAAGAGTAGTACATACACAACTAATGCAATACCTTCTAGAAAATAACCTTATATCAGCATCACAACATGGGTTTCATCCCTCCCATAGTACCACAACAGCTCTATTATCCTATACCAACATAATCAACACCCACAGAAACAACAGACTTTTTGTATCCTCTGTTTTCTTAGACTTATCCAAAGCCTTTGACATGGTCAACCACAGTATGGTTCTCAAAACTCTATCTACCCTCAACCTAAACTCCCTCACTGTATCATGGTTCAGCAGCTATTTATCAAGCCAACAGCAAGCAGTTCTATGGCAGGACCAACTATCCTCCTTTCTGCCTGCATCTATTGGAGTCCCTCAAGGCTCCATTCTTGGTCCCTTACTATTCTCCATATTTACAAATCAGATAGCTGCTTCCTCTCCTTCTGCCTCTATAGTGCAATATGCTGATGACACTACTATCATTTGTACTGCCCCTACCCTAAGCAAGCTACAAACATTAACACAACACAGCTTCACTCTGGCTGAAGCATGGTTTTCTACCATAAAACTTTTACTAAATCCAAAAAAAAAACAAAACTAATTCTCTTCAGCCCAGGTAGATCCCCTGCACTGAATAACTTCATCATTAACTCCAAGGACAATACCTCAATCACCCCAACAGCACACACTAAACTCCTAGTTGTAGTAATCAATAACAAACTCAAATTTGATATACACATAGCCCAAACAATCAAAAAAGTTCACAAAAAGCTAGGTCTCTTGTATAGGAATAAACAATTCATGACCAATTATACCAAAGCCACCATTGCCAGAACCCATCTATTATCCACCCTACTGTATGCCTCACCAATCCTGACTAATCTTCACCACAGTGAACAAAGCAAAATGGCATCTTGCTACAACAAGATTGCCAAATTTGCCACAGGTGCCTCTAATAGAGCCCACCACTGTCTTTCCCTCAAACAGCTCAACTGGCTTGAGCTGCCTCAATTACTTCTTACCACTCAATTCACCAAAGCCCACAAACTATATTACCTCCCAAATAAAATCCCCATTTTACAAGACCTAATACAACCCTACACCACCACCTGAGCCTTAAGGTCAACAGATCAAAATCACATAAATGTCATCAAACATAGGAATGAGGCTGGCAAATCTCTTTTTGCCTGCTCTATAGCAAAAGTCTGGAACTCACTTCCAAAACACATAACGTCTACAGGTTCTCCTCCACAATTTAAAAAACTACTCAAAACACACTACTTTAACAACTGGCTATGCCCATGTGACTCCCCAGGCTAATCCACTACATTTGCAGTGATACAATGATTCTACCAAGGATCACCTAATATTGCCTAAACTCTGTATATTAATTCTAAACTAACGATGTTCTATTCTGTTCGTATTTACTTATTCATCTCTGAAGACAGTTAAACATTTACCTACATACAAGTGGTATGCTTCTGAAATACAATAATTGTATCTATACATATATCTATGAAAAAATGTAAAATATGTTCTTGTATAATATTGTATGCATTAAGGAGAAAGTGTTGTAATTCATAAAATTATTTTTTAGATTGTTTTTTAAGTGGAGCTTTTCTCCCCGGGCCTCTGCTAAAAATGGACCTGTGTCCAGTCAGACTTTCCCGGTCAACAAATGTAAAATAAATAAAATAAAATAAAAAAATATCCAATGAACTCTACTACTTCGTCTACACTACTTTTGTGGATGACAAAAATGTCAGCCAGGAAGCAAGTGTAAAAAAATATCCTGTCCATTAAGTGTTCCTTTCTAAGAATATGTTCCTTTTCCCATTGGGCCATGACTGTATTTGTAAAGCTGGCCCCACATAGGGACCCCATTGCCACCCCAATCTTCTGCAAATAAAGTTGTTTGTCAAACAGAAAGTAGTTGTTTGCTAAAACCATGTCCAACAGGTTACTCACTCATCTAATCTCAACCAAAGGAACCCCTTTCTCGCCAAGGAAATGAACTACATCCTGTGGGATATATATATACAAATCCCTAACATTAATCATTAGGAAGTTGAAGTTTTTTGCTAGACGAAAAGTGCTTAATCTGATTTGTCAGCAGTGTTTTTTTCATTTTGTCTATGTCTAATAAAGAGCTGGGGAGCTGCCTGTTCCTGCTCTGGTTTTTGTTTTTGTATTTCAGTTTGTCATGCTGTTTTAGTATTTTTTAGAATTCCTTAGTATAACGGAAGTTCTATAGCCCTGGTCTTGCTTATGCCATTGTAGATTACCCTTCTGTGCACATTCAGTGTGTTAATTAGGTCTCAACTCATTATCATTCCTGAATCACTCATTTTGCTCAATTTACTGAAAGGTAAGCATGGTGTTAGTTCCTACATGATGACATACACAAGCCTGAGCAGCTCAAGTGCGAGTATTAAGAGTTTTGGCTAGGTAGTGCCTTGCACATGGGATTCACTAGCAGTTCTACTCATTCAATTACTTGTTTAGCATCCCTGCTAATGATAAGTACACCTACAGAAGTGTGTCAGTGAAAAAGCCTTATTGAGAAGGCTTAAATAAATTAAATTTATTGAGTTAGGTGAGAAACTTGATACACATTTTGGTTAACATTTTCTAAGAAGATCGGGTGTCTGTGATGACAAAGTGGCTGTATCACAAAGCATATATATAAGTTAGAAAGAACTGATACATATACATGACAAAATATGATGCATTCATGGTGCAAAGGTGATACAGTGAAGTAATGCACAAAAACAGAACGTCATACACTCTTCTCTTGCAGATAACTGTTTGTAACCTCCCATGCTTTACCATCCTGATTTCTGCAGGATCATAGTCACATAATTGTACTCTGATAGGACAAATTACAACAATATGCCAAAATGGACACAGTGGAGAGTAAATGTAAGTTTCAGAAGTACAATGCTAAGGACATGTGCTTGACTTTCTTTACTTTTACATGAAAAAGTTCAGGCTGAAAAACATCTTCATCATGTCAGTGTTTCATTGTAATGCCACAGGTGCAGTATTCAAATCTTGTGAAGGTGCCATCTCTTTGAATGTAGAGATCTTTTCTGAAAAGGTTTCACGTGCATAAGCCTACATAGCCATGGAAGCTTCACACAGATCTAGGAATGCATTTTTTGTGTTTTATCAGCATTGCTGCCTATCAGTGATGCTTTTTGCTGATTGACAGTTCACTTCCTACAGCAAAAACTCAAAATTTAATTTTGCTTGTACAAACATATAACCATCAGTTGAACAAATGAAACTGATGACAGCAGACCATAGTCAACAGCACTACTAAATGCAAAAAATATATCTGTTATGTAACCTTTCAGTGGCTCAACATGTTAATGAGGTGTATTCTAACAGAATCCTCATTTGGAATAGTTGACCTTTATATGGCATAATACATGTGTGAGCCTTGTTTCTGTTTTAAGCTGAACTACACAAGCAATTTATTTTGTTAATATTGCCATACAATTGTGTACCATGGCTGTTAAGAATCATAATTTGACCTTTGTAACCTGCATTGCTCATGCCAGTGTTTATAGTAAAATATGCTTCTGTGTGCATGCTGTAAAATAAATAGTACTAAATTAGAAATATAATAATGAATTATGGAAATATGAAGAGCACATCACCACAGCTTTCAAAACATTTTAGAACATTGGTTCAGAAAGCAATTGGGTTGACTTGAACTACCAAACCTACTAACCTATAACCAGCTGGTTATCACACACAAGCTACTCAATCATCCAAGCACAACACCTTCATTAAGAAACATAATCCAACAGTATTCCTGTCCTAGGCAACTCCGCTCCACAAATAAATTACTGTTAGCAGTTACCAGATCTCACAACCATGCTGGCGACTCCCTATATTCTTCTTATACAGCCAAAATCTGGAATTATCTGCCTACATCCTTAACCCTAGAAGCATCCCTTTCTAAATTTAAAATAACTATCAAATCTTACGTCAGCATAAAATGGCTATGTCCCTGTTCCTCACCAGACTAGTACTTGTACCACGTCTATACTATTGTAATTCTTGGCTTAACAAATACCTCATGTTTTATCCTCATAAAATTGTATACCACAACTGAAGAATGATGGCATATCTGTGTTATTCTGCACTATGTATTGTTATTTACAGACTTATTGTCAACTGTACCTCACTGATGCTTAATTCCTTTATGTGTGCCCAACTACATACCTAATGGGCTTAGTTGAAATACGCATCCTTGAATTATCTGTATGTCTGTAAATTGTCTCCTTGGAGCTTTTCTCCCCGGGCTTCCACTGAAAATGGACATATATCCAGTTGGACTATCCAGGTCAACAAATGTAAAATAAATAAATAAATAAAATATATTTTTACTAATCCCAAGTGTACATTGCACTGCAATACTCTGTGGAAAACATCACATCCTATAAACTCTGTATGGCCCTTTCCTAAATATTTGTTCCCCAGAAATACATAATGCTGTCGTTGAAAATAACAGCTCATTACACACAAGATCACCAACTGTATTCTGACTTTATTCTTTACTGAACAGTGGGCGGTGAACACCGTTACTATTCAGGAATGATAGTACAGAACTGGAAATTCACATCCAATGGAAAAACACAGAAAATAATTAAATGTGTGCTAAGACTTTGCTTATATTCACATGCTTCAGTTAGCATTGAAAATATTACAAAAAGAAATTCTATGGCAAAGTTTTCACAGATAGACATATTTACCTAAAATCATTACTCCAAGAAAGGAACACTGTATATTGCAATACGTACAGGGTTGTCAGAAGTTGGTATAAATCCACACATGTACAAATTGTAGACCTCAACTAACACCCTTGGAGTGTTAGCTCCCTTTAGGAGTTATCAGTTAATATACAGTGTTCAGAAGTTCATGTTCTTTATTGTCATGGGGTCAATTCCAACTTGGTATTATTAACAGGTATTAATTTTGTATGTGCCACCAAAGCATTGCATAGCACTTGAACAAAATGTATGTAGGGACAACACTGAAAAAAAAAAACATCATGTTGATATTGATGTCATATTTCTTTGTGACAGTATACACATTGTGAATGATGTCAACCATCCAATAGTATATGGCCAAAGGTGGCAATGTATATATTTTGAAATGTAACTTGAGATTTCAACATTAACCTACATTTACTGGAGTAGATGTGAAGGATTTCTATATAAACTGATTAATACATATGGCCAAGTCATACCAACATTTTTCTCACCTAAATCACCTGATCATTAAATAATTAATGCATATATTAAATTCTAACCTATTTCTGAGTTTTCTGTTATGCAAATGCAGTGGTCTAGATTGGTTTAAATTACACACAGGCTGGTGCATGCAATATCTGATTTGGGTGAAAATTCCCTGCCATTTTTCCAGAGATCTTGGAGGAAACATGGCAGGAGTTGGTGAGAGTAGTGTTACATTTATAGCACAGAAGCATGCAAGGAGGATTCCAAGATATTTTTCGTTGGAATCCTTGTTAAATGGTAAAGCTGAAGGCTTCTGCAGTGTGATTATGAGAAGTCACAGTGCAAGGCTAATGCTTGTAATAGTTTAGCCAATGCTGTCACCTATGCAACTTGTTGAGCAATGCCACCACCATTATAGTGACTAAAAAGGCAAAAACAGGGCATCCTTTGTTGATTGAAGGAATATTTTCAGACCCGCAAGACACATCAGTTAAGTAAGTATAGTGGCCCATAACCAAGTGGAAGAAAACCATGACTTAGCAATGCAAACAAGCGTTCGCTATTTTTTCTATTATGTGTAGCTTCTGCACAGATTGAAGAAAATTGAAAAATGCATCAGGAGAGATTGCAACACATTAGAGATGCCCAGCATTAGTATAAGTTCAGTTATCAATGTTTGCCATTTCATAATAGCAGTGATTCAAATATAGGTTATGAATTGTCTGGACATCAGTCCATAAATGTTTGACAGAGTACTACATAAGAATACGTACTCTTGCTATGCAAAGTATATACACCTGGATAAAGAGTTCTTGTAACGTTGCAGTAGTCAATAGTATGGCAGACTAGCTCCTGCAACATTCCGTTAGTCAATGGTTCAGTAATGATGATTGTGGATTCAAATACAAACAAAAGCAATTACACCCTATTACTTGATATTTGTTATTCTGCAAATAAAAACTTACAACTAACATAGAAATTTCATGACTTAAAATGCATAAACCAGTTTTCTAGTCTCACACTATTTGCATGAGCATAATATGAGATTAAGCTTTACATTAATAGTGGATATGACAAATCTAAATATTTATGTAGGAATATTCATTGATGGGATATATTGCGATTACATGACATAAGATTCATATATTCATAGACTGTTACTAAGCTAATGACCAAGAGGGCTTTTTTAATCCTAGCAAAGTTTTCCCAAAAGAATAATGATGATCTGCCTCCAAATAGGACATTGTGGGCCAGGCATTTATAAGCTACCTTTGTCCAAAGGGTCATGGATGCCAGGCCCAGTGTAAATGTATTATTCCCCATCCACTGGTCTAGATTGTGCTTAAACGGGGTAATAGACAAACTCAGCTTCATGTGGATGGGAAGTCTGTTCCACAGGAAGGGCAGTTTCTGGGATACATATCTATCTTTCCAGCATGATCTGTTTAAGTCACAGACAAAATTCATGTCCTTAGACCTTGTATTTCTGGAATTGTTTGACTTACAAATATGCAAGAGATTCATAAGTGTGGGGTTTGTAGATGCCTTGTAAGCCAGGCATAGATCACCTCTCAGCAATTTGTAGGAGACTGAGTAGATGGAAAAGGCTTTAAGTCACTCTGCATAAGGCAGGTTTGTTACGCCTTGTATTTTTTCTTGTAAGGAACCTCTGAGGTTGCTCTACTTGCTGCATATGCTTGGTCATGTAAATAGCAAAGGGACCATTGTAATTTATGATTGGTCTGATAAGGGTGGAGTACAGTGGGATAATGACCTCTTTGGATGTAGATATCATGCCCTTATAACCTGCACAACATAAAAGAAGTTCCTCACCATTATGGCCACATGGTGGTCAAAAGTAAGTCTACTGTCAATGCGCATACCCAGATCCCTGACAACTGGGTCAACTCTTAGGGGTATATTATCAACATGATAATTAGCCTGGATGGTTGCCTTCCCAAAGGGTATAATTGTGCATTTCTTTGCACTGAGTCTAAGACAATGGCTTTGGCACCATTTGTTAGTCAGAAATAGGCCTTCATGAAGAACGCTAGTGTCTACAGGAGTGTCGATGAACACCCCCAGTTTTCAATCATCTACAAACTTAGTCAGCCATAAAACTTCAGCATTTGCTTCCATTTCAGAGACATAGATGCCAAAAGGGAGTGGGCCCAGTACTGAGCCCTGGGTATCTCTGCTTGTGACTGGCCTCTTGGTGGAGGTGGCCTCACCTATTTTGACCTCCTGGGTCCTATCAGTGTACCAGGTGGCTATCCAATAGGTGATAAAACAGTTTAAACCTAAATTAGTGAGCTTGTCTATAATGCCTAAGTGGGGTTTTGTATCAAAAACTTTGGCCAGATTGAGGTAAGCAGTGTGCACAGTCTTGCCTTCATCCAATGCTTTGGTGGCCTTCTCAAAAATGTCCATCAGATTTAATAGGGATGACCTTCCTTTATCAAAGCCGAATGTGATGGGTCCAGTTGTTGCAAGTTGCCTATGTCCTCTTTTATTATGTCCATAATGATTTTTTTCCATGGCCTTACATATGAGGCTGGTCAGACTTATGGGCCTGTGGTTACTCCAATCAGTGCTTGGACCTTCTTTGTGGAGGGAAATGACTGTAGCCATCTTGGGCACAAGACCTGAGTATAGGATCCAGTTTAAAAGTGGTTTGAGTGGACCAGAGAGTTCATGTTTCTTGCTATTTATTAAGCATCCCAGGATGTTATCAGGGTCCATTGGTGCAGTGCTTTTGGCCTTGGAAAGTGCATTGATGACTAGTAGTGATTGAGGGAATGTGATATGCAGTATTTCCTTTGGACTACTGAGGAGAGTGGTAGAAATTTGAGATGAACCTGTCAGCTAAAAGGATGACAATGGCCTTCAGTTCAGTGTGGGTGATGCCATTTACAGTGAGTTCTGCACATTGTTCCACATGTCACCTGAGGTTATGGACATAGTTGTAGAAAGCTTTGTTGTTGTGTTTTGCCTGAGAAGCTATTTTTTCTTCAAATTTAGTCTTTGAAGTATTAATTAACCCTATTAGCTGCCTGTTTAGATTGGTCAGGGGGGCTTTTAGTATTAATGTCTTTGCTTCTCCTAAGCTTGGCAAAGATTTATTTTTCTTTAGTTGTATAACTGATTGATATTGTGATTCCACCAGGGTGGCTTGTCTTTCGAGTTTGTCTTATTCTTAATGCGAATAGGCACAGTTCATTCCATACAGCTATCAATATGAAAGTACACAGCTTCTGTAAATAGCTCAGTATATTCTATGGTGTTTACTGGGTACTGGAATTTATCCAAGGTGTTGCTTAGTAGAGAGAGTTTTGCCTTGGAATAGTTCCTACAGGTTTTTACTTTTGGTTGATCCCCAGATTTGGTTTTTATTTCAAGCAATACTGCTTTATGATCATGTCTGATGAGCAAAGACATTACATTGGGTGAGGAACATCACCCCCCCCCAATGTTAATGAGTACAACATCAAGGATGTTTGTACCCCTGCTAGAACAATAGACTGACTGCTCCAAGATGTTGGTATTAACAAAGTTTAGGAATTGCTGGGCTTGTGCATTAGAAGTGTATTTTTTGATTATTTATAATATTTTTTTCTTGTCTCTCCCACCACCCTGTATCTTTTCGTTTTTTGTTTATGGCATCTGTGGCATGATCACCAGCACAGGGAGCATACCAACATTATTATCCTTCCACAGGAGGCTGTGGTGATACTACCACAGGCAGCATAGACACCCAGAACCTCTGGGTCACATCCTTCCAGCATTGCCTCTACATCCCCTGCACTACCTTTACCACCTGTGTCAGGTAGCTGTGCCCCAGAACCTGGTGCAGGAGTACTCACCAGGAATAGCGCCAGTGGAGGTGAAAATTATGGCACCCAATAGGTGCTGACAGGACTAGTGGAGGAGATTATGGAGAGGGGCCTTGGTGCTCATATCAGCTGTATGGAAAGGATCTTGCAGCAAATTTGCCAAATTGCTGCCCCATTCAGCACTGCCCAATGTGTCTGTGAGAGGAGACAGTGGTGTTAGGTCTGAGATTGAGGATTAGATAAACACTGTATTCGCACTGGGCAGGGATGCACCTCTGAAATGTTATGTCTGTCTGCAATCATGGTGTCCCCAAACTTATTGCCTGTCCTGTTCATCCTGTTTGTCTGCACCTGCTACCTAACATACCATACATGCCTACACGTCTTATTCCTAACCACTTTCCCTAACATTCCTCTCTCTCTCTCTCTCTCTCTCTCTGTTAAAAAAATGAAAATGGCACCTGTCCTAAGGAAAAAAAAAGAACTACACATCAGACGTAGCTCTCCAACTTAGTGTGTACATGACACACTTGATTTGGTCCAGTTGGTCACACAAAATTATTACATTGTTGTCGCACATCCTTTATGATGTGGCTATCCAGTTTTGTCATATTATTTGTAAAAGTACAATGTTAGGCTGTAAAGAAGTGGATAGTAACAGTGCTTTCCCACCACCATCCTGCACATTCCATAACATCTTCCCCAGTGTCTTACTCTCTGGTTGCTCACCAATTTTTTCCATTGTCCTTTAAACCCCATTTCACACCTTTAATCTGGTAAAAAAATAGATTCACACACACACACATTCCATAAATTCCCATAAATTGCTCATAAGCAAAATGTACTCTCTTTACCCTCAGCATTTGTGCAACGCTTGGTATAGAATAGCACTCGTACCCATGCTTCAGTAACTGCTGTTTTACACCCTCTGGCAAAAACCAATAAGCGTTTGCCATTGGCTGTATTCAAATGATGCTTCTCATGCTACTATGCTTAGCCCTGCTGTGCAGCACAAACCAATACTGATAGCAGTATGAGGAGACAGGAGTCATATATATGTACACATACATAGATATAAAACATCTTCAAGGTTTAATGTACACCACATAGGGTGTATCAGTTATCAGTACTGTTGTGAAGTGTGATGCACACATAGTTCCTTGCTTCACACTTTTGTCATGGACCCTTCAACTGTGACTTCTACTAGCTGAAATTTGTTTTCCTCTGTGATGTTCTCAGATAATTCTCAGGTCTAGGGAATGTTGAATAAGATTGGCAGGTGTTTGAATCCAGCATTGTGTACAACATCAGTTAAAGATTTCTTTCTTATAACATTTTACCTTGTGAATTAGTGGATACATATGATGGCCTTCCATCACTATCCTGTTAATTACTCTACCAGTAACCTACCCTCTGCTTGCTTCCTATTTTGAACACTGTACTGTAAACAGCATTACAAAGTTTTAATAATGTCAAAGAGATGATTCACACAATACACACATGGCCTGAAATGGATTAAAAAATAAAATGTCTATGTCTATGCTCATCATTTGTTCGACATTTGGCATCAAGCAGTAGCAACAACTGCCAGTTCTCAACAAATAATTATGCAAACTCTAATACTTTGCCATCGGTCTTGCAAAGGAGCTTGTCAGTAGTACACTTTAGTATGTGATTGTTACAGACTTAAAGTAATATTAGTGGCCTCCATTAGTTGTATATTTATAGTGTTCATGAGTGCAGTGTACATGTTTTGCATACATGACTTGTAATTACCTTGTACACTGTACACACTTGTCAGTAATGCATACATAACCACGAGAATTGCCTGCAATGACCTGGAGATGAACTGTTAAGATTGCAATGGTGGCACTCCACTGGTTAACATATGCGTCTATCACCCACCACTTAAATGCTCAATACACTTTAGTTTGCCACATAAACATATGTCATTCTGTAACAAAATAACTAATGTGAATTATGTGCTATATGACTTCTTGATCCAGTATGTAGTGAGTTATGATCAAAACATTGTTGTCATCTGTCTGTCAGACCACATTGCCCCAAACATGGCACATAAACTACAAGTATGTGCTGCCTGATATCTATGATAAGACTTTTTCTGTGGCATAAGCAGTTAATACAGTTTTATAGAATGTGGACTTAGCTAGGTAAGTGTACAAATCTAACAACTGCAGCTTGTATGAGTGTGTTAGCAAATAAACAATTAGGACTGTCTTATCCAATATATGTGCTGTGTACACTTCCATTTGGGTTCACTCCCGACTCTTGTACTTTCTTTTAGGCCAAACTTCTAACTTGCAACATATGAAGTAATCCTTTTAAATGTGTGCTGCATGACTCTTGCAGTAAGACTTCTTCTGTGGAGTGAGTGGCTAATGCACAGCTCTATACAGTGTGGACTTAGGCAAATGTTTAAATCCAGCAATGTCTAAATTGTATGTGTGTGTACATCAGAATATAGTGGCATGTAGGGCTGGCTTATTCAACAGAAGAAATGTGAATGCTTCCACTTAGTGGTAACATTTACACAGGGAGAGTGTCCTCCACTCATTCTTCCTTTTAGGTCAGATGTATGCCTTGCTGTCTGACACTTGTAGTAAGACTTCTCCTGTTGTATGAGCAGCTATAAGTAAGTAGGTGTTTTAATCTAGCAATATCTAACCAGTATGACTGTGTCTGAGTACAGTGGCAACCAAGCCAAAGAGTTAAAAAGTCACAAAGACAAAGTATTCAGTAAAAACTACAAGAAAATGAGAATGAAAAAAAGAGTTTTTCACTGTGTGATACCTTAATCCTCCTGTAGGGTAGGCCCATGAGATGTATGCAAATGTCTTTTCATTTTTTAAGTCTTTACTGGTACATCCAGGCCAATAAAGTCAAAAGCCTACTAGCTGTAGACATGCATGTTTCAACCTTTTAAGTTTACTGTTTAGTACAACATAAATGGATTGTATGGCTATACCTTAGAAACACAGGGCTTAAAATCAAGTGTGATGTCTATAAACATTAAGGTGTCTGCAAAATATCCCAACTAACATCCGAACTAAAGGGTAAAAAGTCCTACAGACAAACCATTCATTTCAAGCTAGAATTTTCCCTGTGTAATACCTTAAACCTGCTATAGTGGAGGCCCATACAATATATGAACATAACCCATTAAGAGCATACAGGGTTTCAGCTACAAAGCTTTTGAATACCCTTTAATTCTTTATGGGTACATTTAGACCAATAAAGCCAAAGCCCATTTGCTATAGACATACACATTTCGGCCCTTTTAGTGAATTCTTCAGTACAAAATAAGTGCATTGTTTGGTTATACCTTAGAAACACAGATCTTAAAATCAAGCCTGATGTCCATAATATATCGAAACTATTATCCACACCAAAGGGTACAAAGGTCACCCAAACGAAGCATTCACTAAAAACTGAAAAAAATAAATAAATAAGAAATGAGCCAAGCTAGAGTTTTCACTTGTAATATCTTACGCCTCATGTAATAGATGCCCAAAGGATGTGTACACATCACCCCTTAAGGACATACTGTTTTGTTTCTGAACACTCATGATTTTTTTTTTTACTTTTTAAGTCTTTATAGGTACATTTAGGCCTATTAAAGAAATCCCCCACCAGCTGCAGACATGCATGTTTGGGCCTTTTTAGTAACCTCATCAGTACAGTATAATACCCCAACTAACATCCAAATCAAAGGATAAATATGACACACAGAAAAAACATTCAGTAAAAACTGCAAAAAAAAAAAACTGCAAAAAAAAACTTCTCAAGTTAGAGTTTTCACTGTGTAATACCTTAAACCTCCTGTAGAGGAGGCCCATAGCACTCTTCTACTTAGTGGCAACAATTACACAGGGAGAAGGTTTCTTAACTCTTGTACTCTTTTTTTTTAGGTCAGACATATATCGTGTAACACAATATGAAGTTATCCTTTCAAATGTGCGCTGTCTGACTCTTGTAACAAAACTTCTCTTGCGGTGTGATCTCTATATGTTGTGAACATAGCTAGACAGGTGTTTGTATCCAGCGACGTCTAACTAGTATGAGTGTGTCTTAATACTGTGACAAGTAGGAGTGGCTTATCCACCAGGTGTGATGTGTATACTTCCGCTTAGTAACTTTTACACAGGAAGAGGGTTCCCTCAACTTTTGCATTCCATTTTAGGTCACATATGCATTGTAACACATTGATGAAGTTCTCCATTCATATATGTGCTGTCTGACACTTGCAGGAAGACGTCTGTGACATGAGTGGCACATGCATCATTCTATAGTTTGGACTTAGATAAACATGTGTTTGATTCCAGCAATGTCAGAATGATAGGTAGAAATGGTTTATTCAGGACATATGATGTCATAATTCAACCAAAGTGTAACATTTACATAACTACAGGATTTTGATCCTGCCATCCCCCTTTTGCGTGAGCCACATGGATTCAAACAGAATGCTGAATCATTCCCTCAAGTGTGTGCTTTCTGATACCACTAATTATGACTTCTTTTTGTGGAATCAGCACTTAGTGCAGAGTGCTATAGATTATGGACCTCAATAGGCAGGGTTACTAATTGGCCAATGTGTATTCTGGTATATATGTCGGGCAGTACTGACAGACAGGTTGGATGACTTACCATTGTATGGTCACCGACATGGCTAAAGGATTTTTCACCCTCAAACCACAGTTTAGGGCAGCAAAAAACATTAACTGCCGATATGTTTCCTTCAAGTGTGTGCTTTATGACACTTTTGATATGATTTCTTCTGTGGCATCAGCGATTCATGCACAGTTTTATATACAAGAAAAGTGCAGTTCCATGGCTGATAAAAGACGAAATTCCAAATCTAGTGTAGTCAAAAAGTTTAATATAAAAGATGAGCGCTTTCACAATTCAAACAATTGCTTCTTCAGATCACAAAAAGACCCAAAATGTGTTTACATATCACATGACCAATTATTGTTAATTGATGGAGTATTTAAACTTGTGTTTTTTGGCTTTTTTGGAAGCCATATGCGCTCAAACACAACAGCCAGGTTATCCCCTCAAGTATGTCTTCCCTAATAACAGAAATATGATTTCTTGTGTGACATCATCAGTTAGCGCACAGGTCAAGAGGATCTTGGCATACTTTGCATATGACTGAATCCAGAAGTGCGTGCTTTTCATTATTTTGTTCATAATCTAGTGTTAACAGACAATAATGGCTTATTTAACTGACATTGATATACTACTACCACTATGGTCACTATGTGTTATAGGAACTGTGTTATGATATTTTGTTAAGGGTTTTAGATGAATGACTTATATTGTGGATGAGTGGTCAATGTGTGCAGGACACCAACAGCTACTCTATAACTGCTGTATGTAAACACTAGCAGTTTTCACAGTTCACTAGCAACCTGATGGAGATGTTACAATTACCTGTGAGTCATGTTGCCTGTTGTGATCCAGGTATTAGGAACTCTTGCACAATGCTCACCTCAATTCATACGACATTTTCCAATATGATGTGATAAATCCTTCAGAAGTTATTTGGTCATAGTGTGTTAACTCTGTATCCGTGGCAGCAGCAGATGACAGACACATAATACAATGGTACACATAATTTCCACTCCAATCACATAATGCTTTGAAACAGCGCATGCATCAGTTGCCCTTACATAATAATATCAGGCACATTTGTGATGTGATTACTACTTCTAGGAGGTAACTTTAACGTGTGTTCTTGTTATTACGCTTTTAATCATGTCCATAGACATATATTGCATAAATACACACACACAGCAGTTGTTAATGGACTGCCTCCACATGACTTGTGCCTGGCAAGATTTTCATCTTAGTAAAGTTTTCCTGAGATGTTCTACTTCTCCTGTGTGTATACATCTCATCTGTCAGTTTTTAGTGTAGCATTATTTTTTGATTTATTTTCTGTTCAATGTGACAGCTCTGTTTCTTTGTCACATCCTTGTGTGTTTCCCTGCATAATGATGATGGCTTTCTGTCTGACGTTATACCCTATACAACATGCATGTTACTGGCATTCTGTCCACTGTCAGTACTTGTATGGGCAGGATGTTCAGGAGTTCCTTAATTTTCTCAGTTTACTCTCACATATATGTATGTGATTTTCCATTATTCCTGCATTTGTAGTTTGATGTATATAAGCCACATGAAGTTGAAAACTTGTTATTTGCACGTGTTTTCAAATAACACACGTTTCCTTCTGAACATTTACTGACTGTGTTGCCTTTCTAAATGTATATGATACTGCCATTGAAGGTACCATATGCTCATTACTGTACTCAAAGCATCCTCCCTTGACCACTTGCTGTTAGGCTTCCCCTTCCTTTTATGTGTTCCTAATTAATCTGTTGTTTTGCTGTGCGCACTCACCTTCAGATCTCAGGTTTGAGAACACTCCTTTGCATACAACATGTACACTCCAATGTGGCTGCAAGCCTTTGTTGTGGGCTCGAGGTGAGATTCTGCATCGTATAAAGTGCCTTAGCTTCTTGAAAATTTGATTATCAATGCTGCTCACCATACACATAAGGCTGATCATATTAGCTTCCGCTCAAAATGTACAAGATGTTAATGAATCCCAGGGTATGTTTTTGTAGTAATGTGAGTTGGAGTATTTCTTTTTTGTGTCCTGCAGTTTTATTGTGAGCTATCGTCTGTTACAGTTGTGGCTTGAATAATAGTTGAATAGAAAAGCTGTGATGTCTGTATATAAATTTGCTAGGCAGTACAATGTCAAAGCAGTTATCATTACTGCTTTGTAGGCCTTGATTCTCCAGTTTGGTTCTTGGCTGGGGTTCCTTGTCTGCAGAGTCTGCTCATTTTCTCTGTGTCCACATGGATTTTCAGCAAATGCTGTCATTTCCTCACACATTCCAAAGACATACTGTATACGAACTGGCATTCCTTCAAACTGTCTGTAGGTGTATGTGTTGTATGAGAGCAATTAAGTATGCACATTTTATGATAGATCGCCACCAAATTCAGGATTAATTCTTCTTGTCTGCTGAGTACCAGTATAAACTCTGACTCACTTGCAGTTGTGAATTAAGTGGATAATCAGGCAATTAATGTACGTGAACTCACTGCACTTCTTCTGATGATGGTAATGAAAGTAAGGTCAAAACATAAAGCTGTTTTTTTCTTCTTCTTCTTTTTTTTTTTGAATGATGTTTCTTTCACAGGTTAAAGTTTTTAAATACAAAGGAGACCATGCTTAAAGTCATGTTCTAAACAAATGTTAAGTAACAAACATTTGGCATATGATATGACCTACTTGCTATATGCAATGCCAATTTAAACAGTTTCTGAAGCAAACAGTGTTTTGTCTTTGGATTTTATTTTTTTGTAAAGGACAGCCCCCTGAATTCTTTTTCTCAGAGCTGAAAACCCTGTCATAACATCATGAAGGACTGAAACAACAATTCCTCGCTATCTAAAATAATGTATAAACTACTGCATGTTCATTTTAAATGCAACAGAAGTAGATTATTTATTTCTAGAGAGGCAAGTTCCAAACTAGTTCTTGAAGATGGAACACCTCACAATGAAAATACACATGATGATATAGTAGTGAAACAACAACGAAAATAAGACACAGCTCCTCTAAAGAGGTAAGTTATTTAATTACCTGTAATGCTTTGTAGTTATATGCAAATATTTGTTCAGTACCTACTATGTTATCATAGTGTAGGTGTGATTATAAAGAAAAACTGAGTAAACAGTGAAACTAAAAAGTCAAACAGTACACGATAGGCTGGATTCATGAATAGCCACACAATAGCACGCTACTTTGTATTCATTAAATGGCTCTACATTATGTGTAGAGCTGCAAAACAAAGGTACATGGCAGTGTATGCTAAGAAGGGCTAGCTAGCTGAATTAAATGCCAGTTAACCAGCCCAAGATGGAAAAGTCATTTAAGAAGCTATAAAGTAATTGTGTATGCTTGGGTAGCTCTTTGCCATGAATTCCAACACCTTTTGGAATAAAGGCACCATCACACTTAGAAAAAAATGCAATGTTAGGGGGGCGCTGCTGCTGTCTCGCATGTGTATGTGCACTAGGCTGAGATCTATGCTGTTGCTGCTGCTGATAGACCTCAGCCAAGGAGAAAAAGAGTGTTCTGAACCCATTTAACATATCATGGACTGCATGGTATCGAAATGATAGAGCAATACTGGGTGAATAGGGGAAACAGTCCAGGAACTCTGCAACCTCTACCACCCCCAACTCATACCCAGGGGAAATTGAATAGAAGCTGTACCAGTGGAAACTAGGGTTCATAGGTTTATAGGTTCATAGGTTGGTACTAGGCTATTGGCCCTAGGGCCTATACAAGCCTAGCCATAACAATTCCCTGGATATTTCTTCCCACAATATTTACTTCTCTGTACCCCTGTCTATCAGGGCAACTGATTTGATCCCTGGGGTGAATTTCCTATCTCCCATCCAGTCATCAAGGTTCCTTTTGAAGAGGGCCAAGGAGGCACTCTGCTTGACATGTATGGGCAGTCTATTCCAGAGTATGGGGAGTCTCTAGGTCAGGAACCTATCCCTCCAGCATGTTTTGTTCATTGTGATGACAAGGTTTAGATCCCTGGAGCATGTGGCTCTGAGGGATTTCTTTAAGTGGAGCATGTCCAAAAGCTCAGGGTTTGACATGGCCTTGTATGTTAAGCAGAGATCGCCTCTGAGTAGACGATATGCCACAGAGTATAACAGAAGTTTTTTTAGATGGTCAGCATATGGCATCTGCCTTAGGCCTGTGATTCTTTTAGTGAGGTATTTCTGTGGCCTTTCCAGCTGTTGCAGATGTCTTGTGAGGTACGTACCAAACGGGGCATTATACTCTATAAAGGGTCTAATGAGGGATGAGTACAGTGAGACAGTGACCTCCTTTTTTCTGGATGAAAAGCCCTTATTGATGAGGTGTGCCACATAGAAGGTTTTCCTGACTGTTGTGGTGATGTGGTTATCGAAAGTGAGACCACTGTTCATCTGTGTCCCTAAGTCTCTCATCACACTTTTGATGTTTAGTGTACTGCCACCTATGTGGCAATTCATGGGTACATGTTCTTTTCCAAAGGGGATAACTACATTTCTTGGCATTAAGCTTGAGCCTATGGCTCTGGCACTAGACATCTGTTTCTGTAAGGCCCTTTTATAGAATATCCACATAATTTGGGGATTCAATAATGGCTCCCAGTTTGCAGTCATCTGCGAACTTTGTTAGCCAGAATCCCTTAGTGTTGGCATGTACTTCAGAGAAGTAGATGCCAAACAAGAGTGGTCCTAGGACTGAACCCTGAGGTACTCCACTTGTCACTTGTCTGGAGCTGGATTTGGAGTCAGCTACTTTTACAGTCTGGGTTCTGTCAGTAAGCCAGTTGGCAACCCATCGAGTGATGTAGGGATTTATGCCCAGCTTAGTAAGTTTATCTATGATTCCAAAGTGGGGGATGGTTTTGAAGGCCTTGGCGAGGTCCAGATAGACTGTGTGGACTGCCTTACCCTCGTCCACAGCTCTGGAGACTGATTCGAAGAAGTCAATCAGGTTCAAGAGACAAGATCGGCCCTTCACAAACCCAAACTGCGTGGGGTCCAGTGTTTGAAGGTTGCCAATGTCTTTGTTTATAAGTTCCATGATAATGCGTTCCATGCCCTTGCTGATCAGGCTTGTCAGACTGATGGGACAGTAGTTCCCGGGATCCAAGGTGGACCCCCCCCCCCCTTGTGGAGTGGAATAACTGTAGCTGTGTGCCACTCAGTGGGCACGAAGCCTGAGGTGAGGCTATGATTAAACATGACACTTAGGTGAGGTGCCAGTTCATTTTGTAATTCATGTAGTACACAGCCTGGGTTGTCATGTGGTCCCATGGATGCTGTATTCTTAGCTTTGGAGAGTGCGGTTTCTACCATTGTGGCCATGATTACCAGAATTTGGCAATCTTTTGGTATTGAGATGGGCCCTTTAGGGGGTGAGAGGGGGGTGAAGTTGGCACTAAATTGATCTGCCAGGATATTGGCAATATCCTTGGGATCAGTATATTTAATGCCATTCTGTTGAAGCTCAGAGCAGATCTGTGCATTGCCATTTAGATTCTTCTCATAACTATAGAATGCCTTGTGTTATGAGGTATGCTTAGCATTAAAGTTATTAGATAGTGGTACAGTCCAGAGACCCGCAATTAATATACTAGGTGTGTCACAGGCCTCAGCCTACAGAATCCTGCAAAAATGTCTTAATGCTATGCTAGAACATGCAAGGGAGTACATCTGTTTTCCCAGCACCCCAAAGGACAGTGCACGAACAATGCAGGAATTTTACACTGTAACACACTTCTCAGAAGTTTTTGGATCACAGATTACGATCACATAAAAGTAAAAGCCCCACATGGCTATCCAAGCCCCAAATAGCTATCCAGAAAAAGGACATACATCAACAGAAAGGGATTCCACTCAGTCAACTGCCAAGATGCTGTAATGTCTGAAGGATCACCTTCAATGTGTGTGTGTCCGCAACAAAGCAGTTACCATGACACTTCTTAGCTTTACACAAGGTTTCTAGGGGTGATGTTCTACAAACCCATCTACTGGGTGATGCACGTTATGCACTGGAACCGTGGCTTATGACACCCATCAGAAATGCACACACACCCACTGAAGAAGAATACAACATTGCCCATGCTCAAACTAGAAACTCCATAGATCATATGTTTGGCATGCTGAAGTCACGGTTCTGCTGTCTAGATACATCAGGGGGTGCCCTGCAGTACAACCCAGGCGCTAGTGCAGACATACTCCCAGGCTGTATGCTACACAATATCATCTTGAGGAAGCTGCTGCAACAGGGACAACAAGGGCCAGGACCACACATTTCTGCACCACAGGCAGAGCCAGCACCTCCAGCGCATACAGATGAGGATTCTGAGGGAAAACCTCCAGCTGCAAAGGGAGCTGGCTGACATAAGCATGCACAATATGCCCTTGCCCTGGCTAAGAGGCAAAGGATAGTACACACACTCACCACATATGAGGCAAAAGATAGCACACATACTTACCTGCTAATAAATACTCATAGCAACCTAAGCACATACAAATAGCCTAAGCACATACCAATAGTAAAACTGATGTGAGTCAACATCCACTACCTTTACTTCCCAATGTGTACTGATAGCATCAGACAGAAAAGCTCCAAAGAACATTAGTCCTACTTGCAGTAATGTCAAGGTAAGTGTGTAACCTATAGTATAAAAACTATTGTGTAAGAAGATAAAAGTGGCTCATATGCCTGCATGCTGTTAGTCATAAATATACTCCATCAGAACCAGTGTAAGGCGTCCAGCAATGGCATTATTGTCTTTTATGACTGATATGTGCAATGTACAGCTATGCATTGTATACAATCACCTGCATCAAGCCAGTCAATTACATACTGTATATAAGCCAGTCAAAAGGACAATTATATCAACAGTTTTACATGTAGAACTATAAGCAGGAAGGCAATATCACTGAACTGAATGCATAGCTATCCTCTCCCCAATCTCAAAACTTCTGGAAAAATGCATCCACATTCAGCTTATGCCACTCCTAACCAATCACCAACTAATCACTCTAACCCAACACAACTTCCAACCAGGCCATAGTACTATCACTGCCCTTTTCTCCTTCTTAGACACAATGAATCTTGCCTGTGATTCTGAAAAAATAGTATCAACAGTTTTACTAGATCTGTCCAAAGCATTCAATACCATTTCCCACACCCATCTCCTGAACCATCTTTCTAACCTTAATCTCTCAGAATACCTTATCCTGGTTCTCAACCTACCTCTCCAACAGATCTCAAGCTGTGAAATGGGGAAAAGGCACCTCAACCTTCCTTCCTAACCCCACTGTGGTACCGCAGGGATCCACACTCAGTCCAATGCTGTTTAACATCTTTATCAATGATTTCCACACAGCCATACCCAACACCAAAATCGTACAATATGCAGACGACTCAACTTTAGTCTGCTCCACCTCTAACCTCACTGAACTCCAAACAATGACCCAAACTGCCTTCTCCGCCACTGAGAACTGGATGAGTTAGTCCTGTTCTCTAACATGAAATGTAATTGTAAATGTGTTTTCTTTACTATAATTGCATCTGTAACTAAACTATGTAATGCGGAGCTTTTCTCCCTGGGCCTCCACTGAAAACGGACTCCCTGAGCCCAGTGGACCTCCCCGGTCATCAAACTGGAAATAAATAAATAAATAAATGACTTGCACTACTAACTGAAATAATCATTCCAAACTAAGCATGTACAAAAGCATTCCAAATTTTCATACATAGTACAAATGCATAATATCAAACATTGTGCGAAAAATTCACTTAGCTATCCATTCTGTGCATCAGACATATACACAACCCTAAATTAAAATAAAATGAAAAAAGGGCATGGCAGTCATCATCATTTGCACAGGGTGGGGGGGGGGGGTGGGATGCCAAGACTGACACCAAAATAGTGAGTGTGTGTGAGCAAGAACCACAGACACTCATTAAAGTAGAACATTTTTCAGAGCCAGTAACAGTAGATGTATTACAATCAACATTAAGGTTTGCTTAGCTTGCATATGTATGCATCTGTATGGACACTTTTTGTGAAATGTGTACATGTGTCTGCGTGAACACAATCAAGCTCTGTGCTAGCTACATCATGGCATGTCAGACAGTTGTGAGCCATGGATGGTGGAGATGTAAATTCAGTTTTGTCAATCCTCACCACATGAACTGCATCTGCCAGGAGTTGCACTGCCACTTCCATGTCCCCAGTTCAAAGTGGGGGTGCTACTTGAATGTGAGTGATGTCTGTTGGATGAGATCTCTTCATGACTACATCCAGGACCATGACTCCATGATCTACCATGTCTTGGTATGGACACTTCAATAACTGATGGAGCAGTGGAAGTAGTGCAACTACTGAAGCAGGATCTGGCATGGCCACATCAGCTAACACCAGAGGATGTTGTCACCCTATGTACACATGGATGCAGCCCTCCCACAGCAGACATTCCATCACAGACACTGTTCAATCCAGTGTGTCATTCATCCTATCAAAAAAGTCACCCACACAGCCGAGGCAGTCACGCAAGGCAGAATGTGCCATGTTTAGGACTCTCACTATCTTTTTCAAGGCCCTGGTGGAACATGCCTGTGCCTCCATGATGGCCCTATACATACATCTGGTGGCACATAATGACTCACCAGCATCATGAGCAGGGTGGACAGTAAGCCTCCTCCAAGCACCTCTAGCAACCCTCCTGTGTGGTACCACACCCTCATGATGGCTACGGGCAGACACAACAAGCTCTGCAACTGAAGTAACTACATTACCCTGATCAACTCTGCCGCCCTCATCCTGTTCTATTAGCTGATGGCTCAGTGGAATGGGTATGTGTAGACATACTGACTGTGTCTGAAATAAGATCAGAGGATGTGTAAGCCACAACCTCAATGTCAGACTGAACCTCTACACCCCCAACTGTGCCTGTACATCACCACCATCATCATCATCAAAGCCTAATCTAACATCTGGTAGTACGAGCTCAGCAATGTCACTGTTTTGATTACCTGTGATAATAAGCAACAAATACAAGAATAAAAGAAATAGGGACTAGATGTGATCAATACTGTGTTCTAAACACTCATGTTCAACAATTTCAGGTGGTAGAAAATACAATAACTATTCTCTTCTCAGACTTACATCTAACTAATGAGTATTACTAAGCAACGAAAGGTTTTGCTTATCATGTGCAGGTGGTTTTTCCGATGGTAATTGTGATGTCCCTTTAAAAATAGAAGGCAGTGGAAAGAAAGCTAATAAGAATTACAATGCAAATGACATAAGAACAATAGACTAATGCTCTACCTATCTTCCCTTAAGAAATATCTGAGAATCAATAACACTGACCAGTCCCCCCTCCACAATCTCTGTTGAACTGTGTCTCTTCTAAGCAACACATTTTGATGTTTCCAGATATATCAGAAATATACAGGCATTAACCCATAAAGATGTCTAGATTAGCAGTAAGTATCTTATATATAGTTTAACTGGAAGTTGTTCTTGGGATACACTTAGCCTATCATTCACATCAGCACCAACATCAAGGGGTCCATGTGAACCCTCTGCTGAGCTTTTGAGAGCTCTGACAATAGACAGGAACTCCTAAGTTTCAGTGAGAGGTGGTTCAATAACAGGAGCAACTCCTGTAGCCATCTGTTCACTTGCAACCTCAGCTACCCTCATACAGGCCGCTGTAATCATATCGGTGGCATGGTGCCACACCTGATTATAGTTTCTGACATGGCAGCCTTCTGCATTTATGTCACCGACCACCTTCTACAATATGCTCTTATTGGCAGACATATCACGTCTGCCCCTGCCAAGTAGGAAGAATCTATGGTGTTGTGAGGCTTGAATGATGACCTTATTCTCTGCATCACTGAGTGGTGGCTTGCATGTCACAGATGGTCTGTGTGCCATAATCCTGTGCGACATAAAACAGAAAAAAGACAAAACACATTTGTAGCACAGATAAATTATTATCCTCAAATAAAATCTGTGCACCCATCATCAACACAAAACAAATGAACACACAAAGCTCATTAAGTACTACATGCAAGGTAAGGGAGCCCCCACGCAAAAAATAATAAATTATAAAACATTAGCATTACATCCATTCTGTTATACATTTCTGTAATGAGGTAGCAGTTGTGTAAATGAATACTGGATGGCATTGTTATCAATAAATAGGCAAGAATTTAAAGTAGAAATTCCAATCAATTTTCATTGGTCTCTCCACTGTTGTGGAGGTCACCACGTGACATCTGAAAAGCCTAATAACTCTGTTAGCTACACATGTACAACACAATGTATCATTCATTAACAAAGCAGACAAGAAATGACATAACTTCACTATGCCAACAGTGAATGAAAAAATGCATGCAGATAAAAAAATATTCTATTGCATATTGAAATACATTCCAAATATAATGTAAACAGTTTATAAAGAGGACAAATATACCTTAGGAAAAAATACAGTCAATTGTAGACAAATCTCCAATTATAACCAGCAAGTCTGTTTCAAAATAGTCTCCTCTCCTTCAAGTTTCCTAGGTACAGTAGTACCTTCATATAGTGTAGATTCAGCCATGTGAGCACTGGGAAGATACAAATAAGATGTTAACATCATTAGCATACCTGAATACCAAAATTCTCACTTGGTGTAGGGGTGGTAAACTTCGATTAAGTAGCTACACGATTTTACATAAGTACCTTACAACTGCAGGGAGGAGCAATAACAATTGTTAGCTGCTAATGGCATGCAAGTGTGGATGATTACTTATAAGTACATCAATAAACAATACTCAGAAGACCCTTTTGTCTGAAATGGGTGTGTCATATAGACTAGACTTAAGAAAAAGTATGGAATCATCTTGATAGCTATGAGGACAACATTAACAATATTATTTTAATAGTACCACACTCCCCATCCTCTGATTAAAACGTGTTCTGCAATACTAATCAGCTATACTACACATAACCACCATCATCATCATCAACCCTCTTCTTCCCATGTTTCTACATGGGATTTGGGTATTGTGTTATCTGTCGCTATCTCTCTAGATTCAATGCCACACTCCTGCCTTCTTCTACATTCAAGCCTGACTGTCGCAGATCTTCTCTCACACAGTCCATCCACCTCTTTGCTGGACACCCTCATTTTCACTTACCTTCTTCCAGTCTGTCCCAAATCGTCTTCACCAGATTGTCTTCTGCTTTCCTTCACATGTACCTGAACCACCTTAGTGCCTGAACCACCGTAATCTGTTCTCTTTGATCTTTTCTGCAATTGGAGCTACTTTGGCTTCTGCTCTTATGTCCTCATTTCTTCATCTGCCCCACAGTGTGTATTCTAACACCCTTCTCAGACAATTCATTTCCATCACCTCTAGCTTCCTCATCTACTCTGTCTTTACCACCCAGGTTTCTGTACTATACAATAGTATTGGTCGAACCACTGTTTTGTACACCTTACTTTTTAGCTTCTTTGGCATTCTTCCTCATACACTACATCTAATACTGTATTCTAGTTGGCTGCAGCTGCTCTGATTCTAGCTTTGACCTCTTCATTAAGACTTCATTTCTCCTCAGCTACTCCTCCCAGATACTTGAAGTTGTTGACCTATTCTACTGTCTTCTCTTCTATCTTAATTCTCAGCTTTTTCTGATTTCCTTAATTTTCTGCCATAACCAGTGTCTTATATATCCTCAGTTTCATCCCATCTGCCTTCAGTTTTTTATTCCAGTCGCCAATCCTTTGCTGAAGGTCTTACTCAGACTGCCTGTAATGCCACATCATTGGCAGACATCAACTTTGTTGATCTGTCCCCTCTGACCTGTTTGCTAATGTAGTCCATCACCAGTATGAACATCATTGGGCTCAGAGCCGAACCCTGGTGCATACCCACTCCCAGTGAAAATCCTTTTGTGAGATTGAACACTGTTTGTGGAGTCATTGTGTCCTTGTACATAGCCTGCACAAATTCTACCAAGGTTTCTGGGACTTTAAACCAAAACAGTACTGCCCAAATCAGCTTTCTTGGGACCTTATATATATATATATATATATATATATATATATATATATATATATATATTGCACGGCTATGAAGTATTCGAACAACAGATGTTCGAATACTTCATATTTCGGCAGGTGATGTGAGTGAACGTTACCATTGCGAATGGACTGTGCATTCGCAATTCTAACGTTCGCTCATGTGAGGGGATCGCGGTACAGTGCGGTTAGGGAAATGCATCCCTTTCCTCACTATAGTGCGATCTCGGAGTTGGAATATTAAGTTGGGGGGTGTGGGGGGTGCAGGGGGGGCTTGCCCCCCTGTATAACTGTGTGTTTAGGCTGGTTAGGTAGGTAGTTACAGGATGGGTGGGAGTGCTGTGTATTGCCGAAAATGTCGCGAGCGACATTTTCGACAATACACAGCTGTTTTCGACTTTAGGTAAATTCGGAAATGTTCATTTCCGATGTATAAATTCAAAAATGCAGACACGTTTTGTTCTGATTTTCGAATTTATGATAGTAACCCATATATATATATATATATATATATATATATATATATATATATATATATATATATATACTTTCTGCAAGTCTGGGAATGCCCAGTTGGGCTCTCTCCTAATCTCTAGCTTCTTCTCAACTATCTGTCACACTGCAGACATCGAGTCAGTTGTATTGCATCCTGATCTGAATCCGAACTGCTCATCTCATATCTTACTTCCTACTATTCTGCATATCCAATTATCAGTCACTCTCTCTCCAGAACTTTCTTGCATTGTGACAGGAGGTTGACACCTCTGTACTGCCCATAGGTGTGGATATTCCCTTTGTTCTTGTAGACTGGCATGAGTATGCTTATTCTCCAGTCATTTGGGATATGCCTTCCTCTCCACACTGCTATGAGTACCCTCAGGAGCCATTTCTCCCCTATCTCACCCATCATCTTTATCATATTTGCTGTGACCTCATCTCAGCCTGCTGCTTTCCCTGACTTCATTTTCTTTAGTGCTATTCTCTCTTCTCCTCTCATTGTAGGCAGTGTCTGGGGGCAGTACAGCTTCTGTGGAGTTTACTTAATTCAGAAGATGCTAGAAGTACACCTTCCATCTGCCTTTGATATCCTGTGGACTGGTGAGCAGGTTTTTGCTAGCGTCCCTGTCTTTATCTTTCTGTCTTTGGCTTCCAACCTGAAATAGTTCCTTTGTGCCACCTATTGAGTCACTTTCCAGTAGTCTCCAATGCCTTGTTCTTTGCTATTGCAACTCCTTTCTTAGTTTATTTGTTAGCCAACCTGTATTCCTAGCCTGGTCTATCTTTTCTGTCTCACACTTTTATCTGCACTCCTTCTTTTTTGATGACTTGCTGGACTTTTGCATCCCATCACCAGATGTCCTTATGTACCTTATTTTCATATCTGGCTCAGGTACATATCTGTTCTGTACTTCTAACACATACAGTATTGAGTTCCTACTATTCTTCTTCAATGCCACCTACTCTTACCTATTCTTTTGAGATGCTAGAGCCCTGAGTATTTCTGTCAACTGTTGTGCTTTCTCTCCAGTCAACTTCCAGGTCTTCAGCCTAGTCTCTGCTGACCTTAGAGCCTTCTCTGACCATGGCTTGCAGCTGATAGTGACAACCAGTGGTTTATGCTGTGGGCTGACTGTTTTACTGGGGATGACTTTGCAGTCACTGATTCTATGCATTGGCCACTCTTGTATGTGATCTTGTGACTGTCTCTTTCTGAATCGCCATTTATTAGACAGTCTTTATTCCTGTTACCCCACCCATGTGGACCCAGGCAGTCCTCACATCCTGTTCTGTCTGATTGCCATGAGTCTCTCAGCAATTCTGATGATATCCCTCACTGCCTTCTGAAGCTTCTGAAGCCTCTCTTTCACCACAATTCTCACACCATTTCTAGCCTGCTCCCCTGAGTAGTACGCTATGGATCCCACTGCCCTTCCATTCATGTTTAGCAGGTTGATTGGTCTTATGTCCAGCTGTCCCAGGTAACCCAGGCTGAGCAACTGGACACAAGCTAGCCAGTAGCTTATTGACCCAGGGGTGCTGACTTTATGGAAGCCACACTCTCCCATGCCCATTTTGGCAACATTAGTCAGCATATCCAAATCAGCCAGAGCCATATTTTACACCATTGGATGGCTAGCCCTGCCACAGCACGCAGTCTGTGATCCATGTTCTCCTATCTTGAGGATGTTTCACACCACAGTGGGTGCCCAAAGAGGTTGGTCTGTACAACTCTTCCCCCTATAGGGTACCATGTAGAGTCTATGCTACTGCCCACAGCTCCATTCATTGGTGAGTTTGAGATGGAAGCGCTGAACATATTTTTCCGAGGTGGTAAGAACCCCGCAGAGATACAAGGAAAACGTGAAAACTCCAAAAAAAAAAGCATTGGCCAAAGGTCAGGCTCAAAGCTTGTACCTTATGTATGGGAGACAAAGACCCTAACCATTAGGCCATCTGCTGTCTATATTAGACATCAAAACAAATATGCAAATAGATGCACATAACATTGCATTTCTGTTAGTTAAGCTGAGAGAAGGGGAAGGTACTCAATAAAGAGAAGAAACAGCTGCAGTGTTACCGGCCTTACAATTATATTTGGTATGGGATTGTACTAGCCTAAATATGTTGTCAACATAACATTCATCTAGACATGTTCAAGCAAACGAGAAAGGAAAATATTCAGATCTTCCTTCTGGTGGACCTGCAATCTGGTAGTCTGATAAATCTATTCTGCATGAAATGTAAATTTTCTGACTCCTCCTCTAAGCCTGTGTAGGTGGTAAAGAGGGATTAAAAACACAACTGATCGTGTGTTGATATTGCACTAAATTGATAGTTCAAATCCAGATATTGTGGTGTTAGAGCATTAATGCATATTTCCTGAGCTTATGATCAGGTTGTAAGCAGAAAAAATAAGGAAACTTCCCAGTCCTGCATTTTCATTATTATTCCTTGATGTTTATTACTATTTAATTTTTTTTTCTTTTTTTTTAGGTTCATCGTTTGCACATGTTTTGGCAAAGCACACTTTGGAGTGGCAGCATTACGTGGCAGTGAATTACAGTCCACTGCCAAAGGTACAAACTGATAAATTTAATTTAGAATGCCAACATTAGTGCATTTTAGAGTGGCAGAGGTGCACTTTGATAAGCACTCTTGAACAGCAGTAAGTGAAGAAATTCTACAGCTCACCTAAGTATCACTGTAGCACATGGTGTAAATGCAATAAGTTTAAAGAAACAGGACAGATGATGCAGTGCTTGAATCCAGTTTGCAGATACCTTTTTAAAATAAGTATATAATAATAATATGTTGCATATGCTAAAGTATGTGATTAATGTTCCATATCTTACCTGTAGTTCATGTGAGTTGAAGTTACAAAGGTGTTGTGGTTGTCTAGTCTCCTATTGTCCTTATTAATAATAATAGTAGTAAGGGGTGTTATATGACATGACAGGTTGTACAATATTATAACAGAATCACCCATTGTCCTTATTAATAATAATAATAGAAAGGGATGTTGTATGACATGACAGGTTGTACAGTGTTATAACAGAACCACCTGTTGTCCTTATTAATAATAATAGTAGCAACGGATGTTGTATGACATGACAGGTTGTACAGTATTATAACAGAAGATTATTAACATGAGTACTGTGGACAGATCTGTCACATATGCTGTATAAACTGACAGAATCATACCTCATCACAGTAAGAAGTACTTCTCAATGGCATACTTTGTGTTCTGACTAATTTTATGCAGTCTGCCAAGCATGACCTCCTGCCATTGTCTGCATGTCCCCTTACTGGGCCATTGACACTACATGACATGTTGATGATGTGTAGCCAATGTAAAAATGGTGTATGTGTCTTGATTGGTCCACTTCACTCTATCAAATTTTCACATAACCGAAAATCAAAAGCTCGAGATGACAAGAGCGAAATTGTACAACACCGACCCTTTACATTGCTGAAATTCAGATCAATCAAACACGAACTGTGCATGTCACACACCACTCAGAGCTTCTGAATGAAGATTGCGGTACAGTGAGGATTAGGAAATTTACCCTTTTCCTCACTCTAGTGCGATCTTGGAGTTGGTATATATGTCTGGTGTCATTCAAAGGGGATCCAATGTCTGTCTGCCTGGGATGACATGCTTGATAAGCCACGCTGCTTCGCAAGGGACGGCTTGCACCTGTCACCCCTGGGATTCCGGATATTGGCTAAGGCTCTTGCCACCCCCATAGTGCCTTTTTTAGGCAAGGCTCAAATTCTAAATCTACCACCCTAGAAAACAAAAATGGAAAGAAACTGAGGGTAATGCTGCTCAATGCCAGAAGTCTAAATCTCAAAATGCACGCACTCGAGGCCCTTCTCAGTATGGAGAACATCGATGTCTGTGCTGTAACTGAAACCAGGTTCAAGGCTCCTGAGAGCACCCCGGCACTATTAGGTTTTACCTCATATCATGCGTTCCGGCCCCAAAACCCGGACCACACCACAAAAGTAGGGGGTGTATCCATATTCATAAAGGATACCCACACCTCCAGGTTGGTGGCAACTCACGAAGCTTCGGAAACCATCCAGGTGCAACTAACCATAGGCAAAACTGCTCTACAAATTGTAGCATGCTACAGGCCACCCTCTCAAACTCAGGAACCCCACACAGCCTTCCTGAAGACACTGGAGGGTATAAATGTATCTCCAAACACCATCATATTGGGTGACTTCAACTACCCGAATATAGACTGGGAACATTACTCGAGCCCTAACTTTCTAGCCCAACGGTTCCTGGAGTTCATAAATTCAAATGCCATGGAACAGCTAGTCACTGTTCCCATGAGAGGAGAAAATATACTAGATCTCATTATCACAAACATGGGGACAAAATGCTCCACACTGGAAGTATATCCCTCATTGGTGAGATCTGATCATAAACTAATCTCACTGGAAATCCACATCCCGCCCCCACCCCAAACGACCACAGTGAAGAACTTCTCTAAAGCAAACTTCACACTACTCAAGACTGGTGTGGTATCCTTCAAGGCCCCTGAGACAGTGGAAACCACAACCCAAGCTGCGGAAGCCCTTACAAATGCCTTCTATGAACACCTCCAGGACTGCATGGATCAGGCAATCCCAAATAAAACCAAGACTCTTTCCACAAAGGGCAAACATCCAGTCTGGTGGACCCCAGCCATTAACAAACTTTACAATAAGAGGAGAAAGCTATTACATGATAGAACAAAATCCATAAAAGGGAAGTCACCCCTTATCATTATTAGTAAAAAATACGAGCACTCATAAAATCAACTAAGGCCAATTTTGAGAGAAAAATTGCCATGGATTCAAAGGACAATCATAAGGCCTTTTCAGCTATGTTAGGAACCTGGGTGGAAACTCCCAGATATGCTCAGAATTAGTCCAAAATGATACAAAAATCACTGAACCCACAGACATTGCCAACATACTGACAGACAGGTTCAGTGCAAACTTCACCCCCCTCTCCCCCCCTAAAGGAGAGATAACTATCCCAGCGGAGTGTAGCCTCCCAGACATCTCAAATGCGCAGGTGAAAGCTACTCTCTCTAAAGCTAAAAACACAGCATCAATGGGACCGGATGGTGTCCCCGGCTGTGTGCTACACGAGCTAAATGAGGAATTAAACCCGCACATAAGGCAGCTGTTTAATCTCAGCCTTACCACAGGATACGTGCCCAAGGAGTGGTGTACAGCAACTGTGGTCCCACTCCACAAAGGCGGTGCCTCTATGGACCCTGGTAATTACCGCCCCATAAGCTTAACAAGTCTAGTCTGCAAAGCTATGGAGAGGATCATAATGGAGCTCATAAACAAAGATATAGGGGACTTGCAGACATTGGACCCGACCCAGTTTGGCTTCGTCAAGGGAAGATCATGCCTTTTGAACTTGGTCGACTTCTTCGAAACAGTCACCAAGGCCATTGATGAGGGAAAGGCAGTCCATACAGCCTACCTTGACCTTGCAAAGGCTTTCGACACAATACCCCACTCGGGTATTGTAGAAAAACTTACCAGCTTAAATGTAAACCCATATGTCACAAGATGGGTTGCAAACTGGCTTAAGGACAGAACCCACAGGGTTGGAGTTGCTGGCGCTATGTCAGAATCCAAGCCGGTCACAAGTGGTGTCCGACAGGGCTCGGTCCTTGGCCCCCTATTGTTTGGCATCTACTTCTCAGAAGTACAGGCCAACATGGGAGGACTTTGGCTGACAAAGTTTGCAGACGACTGCAAACTGGGCGCCATAGTGGAAAGTGCATCGGACACGGATATCCTTCAGAAGGGACTCACGGAAACAGATAGCTGGTGCCAGAGCCATGGCCTGAAGTTAAACGCCAAAAAATGTATAGTCATACCCTTCGGGAAAAACAAGGTAACCCCAAGCTACCATATAGGTGGCAATCCACTAAGCACAGAAGAGGTTATCAGGGACCTGGGGACCCAGGTTGACAGTGGCCTTTCTTTTGACACTCACGTTGCTAAAGTAGTTAGAAAGACCTTCTACATTGCCCACCTGATCATGAAGGGATTCACATCCAGATCTAGTGAGGTCATTGTTCCCCTGTACTCTTCACTTATCAGACCAATGATCGAGTACAATGCCCCATTCGGGATGTATCTCGCCCGACATCTGCAGCAATTGGAGATACCCCAAACGTTTCTCACCAAAAGGATAAAGGGACTCCAAAATCTGTCATATGCTGCCAGATTGAAGAAACTCCAGCTCTATTCAGTCGCATACCGTCTGCTCAGAGGTGACATGTGCCTGACATACAAGGCCATGTCCAACCCAGAATTAATGGACATGCTCCACCTCAAAAAATCCAAATCCACCAAAACCACTAGAGCAAGTGACTTAAACCTTAGCACAGATATAAATAGGACGTGCTGGAGGGATAGATTTATCACTCAGAGACTCCCTATGCTGTGGAATAGAGTCCCGGTCCATGTGAGGCAGAGCACCTCGCTGGCTCTGTTCAAGAGAAATCTTGACCTGTGGATGGGAGATCGTAGGTTTACCCCGGGAATCATCTCTGTGTCACTGCTGGACAGAGGCACAACAAACTAATGGGTACAGTATTTTTTCATATAAGGGGTGGCGTAAGCCACAAAAATTCGGGCTAGGCTTATAAATGCCTTGGGGCAGATAGCCTAGTATAAACCTATGAAACTATAAACCTATGAACTTGCAGGGGGTGTGGGGGTGCAGGAGTAGATTTTTGTGTTGACTTGGAGCAGCTGATGTTGTAAAGCTATGGTGTTGTGCGATTTCGCTCTTCTCGTCTCATTCTTTTGATTTTCGGTTATGTGAAAATTTGATAGAGTGAAGCAGACCCGTTCTGATAACAGTGTAACTGTTGATGAAAGAACTACAAGTCATGCTTCTTCTTCTTCTTCTTTTTTTTTTTTGTGATTTTGAATAGTATTGTTATTATTATTTATTTATTTATTTTTTTGCCTTTACAATTTCTGCATTGCTTGGCAGAGCACAAACAGGGCTCACAGCTGAAGGAAAAAGTGAAAAATTTAAGTTCCAGAGTCTTCATTATGGCAAACAGTCCTGGCACCTTTGCTCTATACTTGAATTGAGTGAGTCAAGTGGAACTGATATCTACTGCTCTTTGTGGCACAAGCTGTAAATGTAGTGACTTTGGACCAATAACATGGTTTCTTTGGGTTTTAAATTCATAACGTGAAGAGAATTCTGAAATTATTACTCAGAATGTAAGTTTTACCTTTATCACAACTTCACATGCTTTTATTTCACTGTTTCTTGCTTTCTGCACTGGCTCACTGCTGAGCCATGCACAATCAAGCTTACCTTATGGAAAAAAGTGAAAAATTTAATTTGGGTAGCCTTCTGTACACAAACAGGCTTAGCTGCAATACGCAGACATCAGCACTCTGGACAGTACCGATGGGAGGACATCCACCTGCTGTGTAATTGTCTCAGTGGCACAAGGCTTAAGTGCAGGGAATTTAAAGACAGAATACGAGTGGTCTAAAATTCAAATTCAGATTGGGCTTATTTTATAAAGGGTGTCAGAATGACATTTCTCAAAACACTTTGATTAGGAAGGTAACACAGCATACAAATGTCTATCATAAGTAGGCTGATTGCAAGAAATGTATCAGTAATGCTTTGATACATAAGCATTTCTAGGTAGCATATCTCATTAATTACTTACTTATGAAACTTATGGAAACCAGTTGATCGTGTGTGTAACTGTTCATGCATGACAATTATGATAATTAATTAAAAAATGCACAGGCATATCTATGATGGGCACAATAGTTTAGTTAATATAATCTTGACTCCTCACGTAGCCCAACTATGTGTTTCGGACAGTATGTGTTGCAAAGTATGTATGTATCAACTCCAACCTATGTTATTCAGCCCATGAAAGTCTATCCATCTGAAATATATTTACATGCAGTAACACTGCCTCTTACATGGGAATGCAGTTTCCAGGACTTCTTAAAGTCACACACATATATACAAACCTATCTGAACTAGAAATCCATTCAAAATAAATTCAGCATATCTGTATTGACCATGGCTGAAAACGGGCTCTCTTGTACCACTTAGAAATAATAACCTAGCTTGAAATGTAAGCATTATTTATTCCATATATTTGATTCTCACCACGGACAAGTAACTTTTTACAGTGTGCATGCCCCAACAAATTATGTCCCAAGTTATCCTATTTAACCATTTAAAGAACAATGCTTACAAGCCAAGTAACTAAGCATGTTACTGTTGAACAAAGGAAAAGGTGTGAATGGGTTGGGCATCATGCATGGCAAATCTCACCGCCAATGTTTTACATCTTCATTGCTGTTTGAAGAATTCCCTTCCTTTTTGTCTGGCAATGGATCTCTCTCCTTTCCAATGTACAAATGCAGTTGCCATGGTTCTGCTTGTTTGCATACTGGCTGTTAAAAATGAGATTGGAATTTGCTACCATTTCAGACAGAGTTGTTGCTTGACTTCTGCAGCCATAGCTGGTTTGGAAGATGGTGGTGCTAAATTTATTGCAGAGTGGTGGGTTGTTGAGGAATCCAGGATTTTTGTGATACTCCTCCTGAAGCTCTGCAGCTGTAGGCTGCTGCAGGAGGACTATACTGGGTCTCGATAGAAGACTGAGGCTTAGCCAAGGCTGTCACAAGTGCAGCTGGCATCCCACACACTAGGAAGCAATGCCATCACCATTGCAGTGACCTGACATGGTGCGATAAGGACCTCCTTAGCTGATGGGAGGATGAGCTTAGAACTGCTGACACCCCTCAGTTGTGTAAGTATACTGACCCATCAGCATTCAATTATATAGAATGAAGTAAACAGCCAAGACTGTTATTCTTTATTCTTTCATATCGTTTCTTCTTTTCTTCTCTATTGTGCAGCTTCTGAAAACATTGCAGCAAACTGGGAGCTGCACCAAGAGAGGTTAAATTGTTTCAGAGAGACACAAGGTATGCATGCTTCAGGGCTTACTGTAAGCCTTATGACTATTGTAATTAAATGCAATATGGTAATAGACAAATAAATACTTTTATTTATGATATCATAACAGTGCAAATGATTAATGGTACAACGGAGTAAAACCTTCTCATCATACCTGGTTGTGGCAAAGGTGCACAGCGTGGGTAATCATAACTGTGCATGCATTGAAATAATAAAGTCATGTGACATGCCATGGATCTAATTCTCACTCTTTATTGTCTCACCCCACCCCTCCTGTCTCTTTTTTTATTTTTTTTATATATATATATTTTCTATGGCTTAAAATTGTTCTGTTGTCATACATTTCTGCTTAAAGAAATGACACTTAGCACAGAAAGGTAGACTGACCACTGCAGACCGGTCCTTCATCCCTCCACAGGTTGCAGCACTGATACCCAGCACGTCAGTGTCACAACCTGTCAGTCCTGCCTTCACAACTCTTGCCATCCCTGCTCCATCTATGACAGGTAGCTTTGCCCCGGCTGCTGGTGCACTGGTACCTTCAGGGAGGAGTAGTAGTAATGGAATTGATGATTTTGTCATCTGGCAAGAGCTGACAGGGCTGGTGAAGGCTATCATGGAAAGGGGTCTTAGTGCCTAAATTGGTTATGTAAAAAAGGTACTTCATCGTATTGCAAAGATGATGCCATGCTGAGCACTCACACAGGAAACTAAGGAGACAGAGATGAAAGTACTGAAAGTAAGGTCTAGAGTTTCACTATTCTCAGGCTTGATATGAGTGTACCTCCAATGTCCTCTACCTATGTCCAATCATGGTCTTCCCCTACCTCTTGTGTCCATCAACAACCCTCTCTGTCTTGTACGTCTTGTATTCCACTCCTCCTCACCTACCCTACCTACCTCACCCTCACATTCCTAAGCTCCTTCCCCAACATTCCTCTCTCTTTGAAAGTAGAAACAATGGGCACCTGTCCCAACAAAAAATAAAGACATATACTTAGCTCTCCACTTCACCTATGTGTCTTCTTGACACACTTACTTTGGTACAGTTGGCTCTACAGCATTATTATATTTTCACATACACAGTCCAAATTCAGCAAATTGTGGCTACAATTCTACATTTATGTTGTGAAGAAATGTATAGCTATGTTTCTCTCCCACTACCTTCCTGCAAATTCCTCTTTTCTTTCCTCATTGTCATCCACTCTGCTTGCCCCCACATTTCATCACTTTTCTATCAATCCTTTTTCACATGTTTAGTCTGATCAAAAGATTGAATCACACACTACACACATGGCCAGAAATGACCTATTAGAAAGCTGTTAGTTTTTGTCCTCAGCATTTGCGCAGAGTTTGGCATCATGCAATGATGAGTGATGGTGAATGGCTATTCATGTTCTATGGCAAAACCTGGTCAGTGGTTGACATCATCCAAAGTAGTTCAATTATCCTTGTGCAAAAGTGCTTAAACATGCTGCACTGTTGGAATACAGAGAAAAAGTAGACTAAAGGCAATGCTTTGCAACAGTTACTCTAACAGTTCTTTGATTGCTGGATGTAACAAAGTACAACTTCCTCTGTGGAGTGATGACATTAACCACTTGTCTGAAGATTGATTTTTGGCCATAGTATCAAGAGCTTGATTGCAGATGTATGCCACATTATTTCGTACTGTGTTGTTATATTTCTAAGATATGTTTAATTACAAGCATACTGTGGCAAAAAGGCATTTGAAAAGACATCCATGTCCATAAGGAAGAATTATTAAACCACCCTCATTTTACTCATGTCTTACTCATGTTTTTCATCTCCTACACCTTCTTGATCCCCAAAGTCATGAGTTAATGATACAGAGCATGACATATTAATACTGAGACACACCATTAAGATGTGCATTAATAACCCATAACATCAACCTTTGACATGTCTCTGTCCATCTCTGTCTGTCTTAACCCCCTTCCCTCTCACCCCTTTTTACTGTTGACTGTTCATTAGGCTGATGGATGTAAAGTTCATCTTATGGCATTTTTATATTGTCATTACTCTGCTGAAGGCTAAAACCTAGATCTTTCCTTGCCTCAACAGGTTATCACTGTGCCTTCGATTGTGTGCTTTTTACATGTGTGAAGTAGGATTTCATTTGTGGTGTGCTGAAATAAGGATCAAGTTTATAAACTAAATTTTGCATCTTGTCAAGGTTTCTAATCCAGCAGTAGGTAAAACACTTATTGCCTGTTTTTATTAGTCTCTTTCATGTGTATGTGCTGCATATGCATCTGTTTACCCACTTTTGCTTTATCAGTTTTAGTCCTCGGCATTTACATGAGGTCTGGTAACAAGCAAGTGTGTTATGTAATACTAAATGGCATTTCAAGAGTTAATGTGGTGAGTTTTTACCTTAGACTGCATTGCCACAGTAAGTTAACAGAAATAGCAATATGTCTGCTACACTATACTAAAACATACTTAAGGTAATAAACTGTGATACATAGGTTCATGGGTTAGTACTAAGCTAACTGCCCTTGCGAGCCATTGTAAGCCTAGCCAATTATCCCTTGTGAGATTCAAACCCTGCACCTTGTGTTTGCAAAGCAAACACCTTAACCATTAGGCCACCCTCCCAACCCACTTATTCTTCCATATGTATCAGGCTGCTGGACACCACATAATTTGTAACAGAGGCTACAGTTGAGATGAGTGTAATGAATTCTGTCGTCTACCAAATGACTTTATTGAACATGTTGTCAGTGTCTCCTACAATGTGTGTTTGAAAGCTATTACAGCACAAGCTCCTCTGTGGTGAGCTGAGATAATCATTCCTGACATATGTTATACAGGAATGCAATTTTTCTCCATATTAATATTACTTGTGTAAGTATGTGCTACATCTGTTATCAACAAACCAACATCCCCATGTCACTATCCAATTACCTTCACCTTCTTCAAGCAGATATATGTGGATGCAGTGGTTATTGTCACTCCTCCACCTTTTCTATCCCTATATCAATCATTTCATAGTACAGAGCAGAACACATTCTGAATAAGGAAACACCATACAGGTGTTCATAAATGTGCCCTAACACAAACTGTTACCTCTTCTGGCTCATCACATTATACTGTAACATATTTAGTAGGCTGATGGATGAAATGTTCATCTTACATTATTTGGCTCCCATCCTTACTGTGAGAAAGCATGATGTACACACTTCACAAGGTATCCTACCCTACACATATAGTTAAGATATGTACTGAGTCACAGTAATTATTTCAAAATACATAACATCCTTGTCATTTTTAAAAAATTGTATACCCAATTAACTTGTGGTCTTCCCTGAAGCATGGCTAATATATAGTAGGTATAGAAGTTAATTTTGGTAGGCATTACTTACACAGTCTGGGCAATCAACATATTTAGAATAGACATTCTTATGTATTCTTACAGTCAAAAGAAAAATTATCACATTCTGTTACCTTTTGTAAAATTATAGAATGCTGCTTCACCTCTCCTTTTTCATTTGGCTTACTGAGCTTGCAAAATTATTGAATGCTGCCTCACCTCTGCTTTTCATTTAGCTCACTGTGCCTGTACCTTGTGCCACAGAAAAAATTAAGTGACAGGTGGATTTTCTTATAGGTTCATAGGTTGGTACTAGGCTATCAGCCCTAGGGCCTATACAAGCCTAGCCATAACTATACCCTTGATATTTCTTCCCACAATATTTATTTCCCTGGACCCCTGTCTAGCAGGGTGACTGACATGATCCCTGCAGTGAATTTCCTATCTCCCATCCAATCATCAAGGTTACTTTTGAAGAGGGCCAAGGAGACGCTCTGCTTGACATGTATGGGCAGTCCATTCCAGAGTATGGGGAGTCTCTGGGTCAGGAACCTATCCCTCCAGCATGTTTTGTTCATTGTGATGACAATGCTTAGATCCCTGGAGCATGTGGCTCTGAGGAATTGGGATTTTTTTTTAAGTGGAGCATATCCAACAGCTCTGGGTTTGACATGGCCTTGCATGTTAAGCAGAGATCGCCTCTGAGTAGACGATATGCCACAGAGTATAGCTGGAGTTCTTTTACATGGTCAGCATAGGGTATCTGCTTTAGGCCTGTGATTCTCTTAGTGAGGTATTTCTGCGGCCTTTCCAGCTGTTGCAGATGTCTTGTGAGGTACATACCAAATGGGGTGTTGTACTCTATAATGGGTCTAATTAGGGATGAGTACAGTGGGACAATGACCTCCTTTTTCTCTGTATGAAAAGTCCTTAGTGATGAGGTGTGCCACATAGAAGGATTTCCTGACTGTTGTGGCAATGCGGTTATCGAAGGTAAGACCACTGTCCACCTGTGTCCTTAAGTCTCTCATCACACTTTTGGTGTTTAGTGTACTGCCACCAATGTGGTAATTCATGGGTACATGGTTTTTCCCAAAGGGGATAACTATACATTTCTTGGCATTAAGCTTGATCCCATGGCTCTGGCACCAAGTATCTGTTTCTGTAAGGCCCTTTTGTAGAATATCCACATCATTTGGGGATTCAATAATGGCTCCCAGTTTGCAGTCATCTGCGAACTTTATTAGCCAGAGTCCCTTAGTGTTGGCCTGTACTTCAGAGAAGTAGATGCCAAACAAGAGCGGTCCCAGGACTGAATCCTGAGGTACTCACTTGTCACTTGTTTGGACCGAGATTTGGATTCGGCTACTTTTACAGTCTGGGTTCAGTCAGTAAGCCAGTTGGCAACCCATTGAGTGATGTAGGGATTTATGCCCAGCTTAGTAAGTTTATCTATGATTCCAGAGTGGGGGATGGTGTCAAAGGCCTTGTCAAGGTCCAGATAGGCTGTGTGGACCACCTTACCCTCATTCACAGCTCTGGAGACTGATTCAAATAAGTCAATCAGGTTCAGGAGACAAGATCGGCCCTTCACGAACCCAAACTGGGTGGGGTCCAGTGTTTGAAAGTTGCCAATGTTTTTGTTTATAAGTTCCATGATAATGTGTTCTATGCCCTTGCAGATCAGGCTTGTTAGATTGATGGGACAGTAGTACCCGGGATCCAAGGTGGATCCCCCTTCTGGAGTGGGATAACTGTAACTGTGCACCACTTAATGGGCACGAAACCTGAGGTGAGGCTATGATTAAACATGACACTTAGGTGAGGTGCCAGTTCATTTTGTAGTCCATATAGTACACAGCCTGGGATGTCATCTGGTCCCATGGATGCTGTATTTTTAACTTTGGAGAGTGCGGTTTCTACCTGTGTGGCTGTGATTATCAAAATTTGGCAATCTTTTGGTATTGAGATGGGCCATTTAGGGGGTGAGAGGGAGGTGAAGTTGGCACTAAATCGATCTGCCAGGATATTGGCAATATCCTCGGGACCAGTGTATTTAATGCCATTCTGTTGTAGCTCAGAGTATATCTGAGCATTGCCATTTAGATTCTTGACATAACTATAGAATGCCTTGTGGTTGTCTTTGGAAAATTTGGCAATTATATTTTCGTAACTAGCTTTGGAGGATTTTATGATGGATCTCAGCTTCTTACTGAGGCTGGTAAGGGAGTTTTTTGCATCCTGAGATTTTCCTCTTTTCTGCAACAGTTTCTTTCTTCTGTTGTATAGTTTGTTTATGGCATTGGACCACCATATTGGCTTCCTTTTTTTGGAGGAAAGCATCTTGGTTCTATTTGGGATGGCACGATTCATGCACGAGTGGATGTGCTCGTACAGTGCCTTAGTGTAGGATTCAGCAGTCGAACTTTCAGCTCCCATCTGCATGGGTGTCATTAAGTCATAAAGTTTGTCACTTCAGACTTGAGTAGCATGAAGTTGGCTTTGGAGAAGTTTTTTACAGAGGTTTCCTTACTAGGGGGTGGGAGAGGGATGTGGATGTCAAGAGTGATTTGCTTATGGTCAGACCCGACCAATGAGGGGTGACCATTGGTGTGACCACTGGTGTGGAGAATCTATCTCCCATGTTGGTAATGACCAGGTGTAGGATATTGGGGCCCCTGGTGGAACAATGGATTAGTTGATCCAGGGAGTTGGAATTTATGAATTCCAACAACCGTTGGGAGAAGGTGTTGGTATCCAAGTAGTTTTCCCAGTTAATGGCAGGGTAGTTGAAATCACCCAGTATTAGGGTGTTTTGTTGTATCTTAATTTGAAGTGTTTGTGGCTACCCCATTTATCATTGGTTAGTACTAGGCTAACTGCCCTTGCGAGCCATTTTTAAGCCTAGTCAATTATCCCGTATGAGACTCAAACACTGCACCTTGTCCATTAGGCCACCCTCACAACCCCTCAGTTTACCAGTATGTTTAAAAAGGTGTAGTGAGAATCTTGGGGCATGGTGGGGGATCTATAGCAAGCTACAATTTGGATTGCAGCCAAATTAAAGTTTTCACTTTTTTGTCTTCAGCAGTGAACTTTGTTCAGCACTTATTATCACACAAATGGGAAAGACTATCACAATAATTTATTTTTGAATAAAGCTTTTATCCTAACATGTCAAAAGTAGAGTGCAACATGCAAAGTGTATATCTGCAAGGAACAGAATAAGTACTGCTATAACAAATGTTGATATCATAACACATTAGACATTAACATAAAACAGATCTGTTCTACATTTAATCACAGTCAGATCATTTTCTCTCTGCTCCTTATTTGCACAAAGGTTGGCAGGGAGCACCACTGAACACTGCTACTTCATATTCTAAGTTCAACACCTCAACTTAGAATCATGTATGATGCATGCACTAATACTTTGCCAACATCTGTACCAATGGGTTTCTCCACATTGTGCTTTTGAAAGAGATTTTTGCACACAGATAAATACTCTTCCTGCACGTTACTACTTCATTGCATGGAAATGATTTACTGTACACAAGTGAACTGCGGTGAACTGTGTGGGACTGACCACTTCATTCTGCACAGTAATGTTTGCACTTTAGCACTTGCAAATGATATACAACCACATAGAGCCTTGGCACACATACTTCATCATTAGTTAGCCTTACTGCATTGGAATATTAAGAATAGTTTTGTATGGACAGTGCACATTGCCCATGCATGAGCAGATACCGTTGCTAATAACAGTAGAATTCATTAAGGTTTCCACACCATCATGATAACCTGAAAATCCACGACTGCTTCATTTTCCATCCTGTGTTTCACGAGTGCATGTGTCTTGGGCAAAACATCATGTAACACACATACATGTTGGTCTCATTTCTGGAATATTCATTAATGACAGCATAGCTGACCCAAGTCAGCAGTATGTATTTATTATTGATCATAAGATTGCACTTACTCCTTCATATCAACAAATATGGCTTTGCACAAAAACTTCAACAGCACAATATCTTCTCTGACACAGAATAAGACACTAATACTCTGTACATTGCATTTTCAAACTATAAAACTCAGACTTCTTCAGTGGTGCTTTCATTAAGTGCTGTGTCCTCTTATATAGGTATGGGTTTCTAATCTTACAGCAGTCAACTTATGTGTGTATGTGTGAGGGGTTGTGTGTAGAAATTGGTAAATATGACCTTATATATTGCTGGCCTCACTCAACTAGCAGTCTGGATAAACTTTTACACTAGAAGTTGATTCCACAGCAGTATCAGACACTTCTCCCAATATCATCTTCTCTGCAACACAACAATGATGTCATCCTCTATTAAGTGCACTCTCACACTATAGAAATCAGACTTCTGTGGTGGTGCTTGTGTTAAGTGCGGTGTCCTCTAGACTGCTAGATAGGTAGGGGGTTCTAATCTCACAGCAGTCAACTTATGTGAGTGATGGTGTTGCCATAGTATCACTTGAGGATTGATTGATGTGCTTTATCTCGTGAGAAACATTTGCATTTTCATATTGATCCCACATCCTTTTTTCCTCTGTCCATAAACACATACTGCCTGCAACACATTGATGAGATAATCCTTTCAAAATGCATTCACACACTATTAAACTCAGACCTCATCTGTGGCACATGCATATAATGTACTTACAAGTAAATTGTGTCAGTAGATATGTAGGGAGTTTGAATACAACAGTGGAAATATTGTGTGTGTGTGTGTGTGTGTGTGTGTGTGTGTGTGTGTGTGTGTGTGTGTGTGTGTGTGTGTGTGTGTGTGTGTGTGTGTGTGTGTGAATGTAAATGGATGTAGGAGTGCCTCACTCCTGTTAGTATTGACAGCATTTAAGTCCTACATGGCTGTAGAAGTCATTTTAGCACTTGCATCTCCTTTTCAAGATACAACTGATGTCATCCCTTCAGTGATGCAGTGTGACTCACATGACATCAGGCCTTTTCTGTGGTGAGTGCCTATTACACACTTACTTATAGATTTTGTCAGAAAATAGGTAGGTAGCTTGAATGCAGCAGTGAGAACCCTATGACTGTGTGTGCTTTAATGTAAATGGATGCAGGAGTGTCTTAGACCTGTTATTACTGTCAGCATTTAGAATCCTACATGGTTGTAGAAGTCATTTTTCCATGCATATCTCCTTTGCATGACAGAACTGCTATCAGCCCATAAAATGATGTAGTCTGGTTCACATGAAGTCATACTTCTTCTGTGGAACGCATCAATAATACACTCACATGTAGATTGTATCAGTAATTTGGTAAGGAGTTCAAATACAGGACTAACTATCTTCTGTGAGTGTATGTTTCTTCCTTTTACTGTGCAAAACAGGCTGCGAATGCACAGATGTTTTATATATATATATATATATATATATATATGTATATATATATATATACACTCACAGTGTGTCTGTGCTGTTCAAACACATTTTTGCAGAAACATAGATGCAGTACACAATGGTGATGTCATCCATTGAAATGTGCATTGTCACAGCTGTAAAATCAATCTTGAGTTGAACTTCTGTTTCAGCAAACCTTTGGCAGCTTGGGTTATTAGGTATATAGTTCAAATCCTGACATTGCTGTTTCCAGTCAGTGTACATGATGTTAACAGTGCTGTCACCCACATGTGCTATGTTCATATGATAATGTTTTTTCCTCTAATAGGAGTTTATTCTAACTTTCATTTTGAAATGAGGTATTGAAGACTGATGCTGTTATTTCACTAAATTATCCTTCCATACCAATTCTAGTAAGATGCCTCCTCAGGACTGAGGATATGAGATGATCCAGTTTATGTTGTTGCCTAAGTAAAGCATGTATTCCAATACAGGATTATATCTACATTGTGCACAATTGTTGTTCTGCCATCACAGTGACAACAGCAGGAGGCCACAGGTGTGTTTGGGAATAAATGATATCATGCAATGTTGTCTGACATACAGCAAGATTATTTTGAAGTAGTTACAGAAACACATATTCCTTGATTTGTACACATGATGTAATGCTTTCACATAACCAAACATGACACTAGGTGATGCACCCATAGAGTGGCACATTCACTGATCACATTACTGTGTTGATTTTTTCAATACTTTGTAAAGTATTCAAAACCAGCACTGAGTGACTGTAAGCATTTGTGTCCTTAACTTTTCTGCAGAAATGACATCCCCCCAATTCTAATGTGTGCATATAATGTGGCAGAACCCCCCCCAATACATTTTATCAGATAACAACTATAGTCAAATAAAGTACATCTGATGTAATGACTTCACACATGTGGTGTGTAACAGCTGGGATGACAGTTCCACTGTGGTACATGTGATTCATTGCCATATTACTAGTTGGAGGAGTTGTACACGTTGATGTTCAACTCTAGCATAGGGAATCATTTTGTGTGAACATACTGACATCACACAACAACCATTACATCACATCAATATTATCCCTTGATATGTTGCACAAACACATGTGAACGTATGTTTGGATTTCATAGCAGGAGAAAATTTGCTATGCCAATGTCATGGTGACAGTGGTCCTGTGGCACGTGCATTGAGTAGTGCATTGTACATGACTCTGCTACATTTCTTGGATTAATGTGTACAAAAATACAGAGAAACCTTCCTTGACCAAGGTCCATTGATATTAGGACTGATCACAATTGTGTGTACATGAGCATAGTCATTTAATTGGGGGTCTATATTATATGAACAGAGTTTTATAACTTTGAATACCATATGATCAACACCATATTTTCGAAGTTATAAAACTATGACTAGTTAAAAAAAGAAAAAAAAAAGTAACCTAACAGGTTAATTACAGTGTTCCCTTTATCGCATTATAGTGTGGTCTAGGAGTTAGTATATTTAAAGAGCATGGGGTGTGGGGAGGGTGCAGTGGGGCTTGCCCCCATGCCTACAAACTTTAGTTTAAGGATTATTCTTTTATTTTTTTTTAACTATTCAAAGTTTTATTACTTCAACCATATGGTGTCGATCATATGGTATTCGAAGTTATAAAATGTTGTTTATATAATATAGACCCGTTAATTGCCACCAGTCTGACACACTGATATGAAATTCATTATCAGGGATCCTCTTCTTAATTCACACATTAATTTCAGTTGTTTGTGACAATAACCATTGCTATCTCTTGTGTCAGGTGCAGACAATACACAGCTCTGTGGAATAAATCATATCACAATGTGGTGCTTGCATTTGCTCTTATCTGTCTCCCTGTTAACTGTGTTAGTTAGGAGTGCCTTATGCATGGGTATTATATATATCACACTCTGCTCCCACATTTGTAAGGCCACAGACACTTATGTATGGGATCCATAACCATTAGAATATGAAAGTGTGTAATTCCCATCAAGAGTGATGCTTTCTCATATTGGGATACATGTGTTATGCCTATTTCTGTGGTGTACACACTTAAAACACAGCTCAATGGTAACACTGATGGCATGGGTTAGATTTGTGGTAAAGGAGATTGTGGCTTCTGAGCTATTCTTATTTTCCAACATTTTATATTGACAAAATGCATTCTATCCAAATATCCCCTGTTGTAAGTACTGACGTCGCTAACTGTCATCTGAACTCAGTACATTCATCACATTTATATTACATTTACTCCTGTTATAATGCCACAACCTATACTACCATATCTGTTTTATTTACCTATATTTGGTCAGGAAATGTGACCAGCATTAGTTATTATGACATACATATTGCTTAATTTTATTATTACAAAATTGTCTTTGTGACATAAACACATTTAAATAAATGATCTTAGTACATTTTGAACATTTACTCTCCCCTCTTATGTATTTCTGTGAACATATCTTTGATTTCTGTGCACAGTGTTCTCAGTAGACCTTCCCTGCATGGTAATCATTTTACTGTAGTTGCCCTTGCTGTCTACCCTCCCTCTTACTTATTTCTATATTCGTATGTTTGATTTCTGTGCATTTTGCAGTCAGTACACTTTTCCTGCCTAGTACAGCTGTCATTATTTGCCTCATGTATCTTTTTGTGCTGATTATTAAGTACATAAAAAAACAGTAATTATAATTTATTTCATATTAGTTTTGATAATGTATGTGACCATATCCAGAGTATACACATGCTTTTTCAACAATGTCCTGGAAAGCACACTGAGAAAGGATATTTCTCACGGAAAGACAAGTTTGTGCAGATTCTTAAAAAGACATATGAAGAGAAATTGTGTGTGATTGGTATGTTTAAACTGCTGGAAAACATGAAGATGGATGCAATGGAAGCACATATGTACCTCATGTGAGTTAACGACGTTCAGATTGTCAGCGTGGTTCAAATAAACTTTAATGCAGCTCGGTGTTTTTCTGAATGCTCCATCAATCATTCAAACTTCATCAGCTACAGTACTTCCAATTTATTTTATAAATTCATTGAGATTGAAAAATGGAAATGTAGATTATATGAGCCCAGCCCCACCCCTCATTAGGGAAACCACCGTAAAAAATTTCTCCAAAGCCAACTTCACGCTTCTTAAGACAGAAGTGGCAAACTTCACGACACCCATGCTGACGGACAATAGAGATACAACTGCTGAATCCTATACAATTGCACTTTATAAGCACTTACATGAGTGCATGGATCGTGCAATCCCTAACAGAACCAAGATGCTATCCTCCAAAAAAAGGAACCAATCTGGTGGTCCCCTGCTATAAACAAACTCTACAACAGAAGAAAGAAACTGTTGCAAAAAAGAGTAAAATCCATTGATTGGAGGAACTCCGTGGTCAGCCTCAGTAAGAAGCTGAGATCCCTAATAAAATCCTCCAAAGCTAGTTATGAAAAAAAAATCACCACTGATTCTAAAGACAACCACAAAGCATTCTATAGCTATGTCAAGAACTTCAATGGCAACACTCAGATCTGCTCTGAGTTACAGCACAATGGCACTAAATATACAGAACCAACTGATATTGCCAACATCCTGGCAGATAGGTTCAGTGCTAACCTTACCCCTCTCTCATCCCCTACAGGGCCCATCTCTATACCGGAAGAATGCAAAGTACTTGTAATCACGGCTGCACAGGTAAAAAACACACTCTCCAAAGCCAAGAACACAGCATCCATGGGACCTGACAACATCCCAGGCTGCATTCTACATGAACTACAGAACGAACTGGCACCCCACCTAAGTACCATGTTCAATCATAGCCTCACCTCAGGCTTTGTGCCCACTGAATGGCACACAGCAACAGTTATCCCACTCCACAAAGTGGGAGCCACCACGGACCCTAGGAACTACTGCCCCATTAGCCTGACGAGCCTGGTCTGCAAGGCTATGGAGCGTATCATCATGGAACTTATAAACAATGACATTCGTAATCTCCAAACTCTGGACCCTACCCAGTTCAGGTTTGTAAAAGGCAGATCATGTCTCCTAAACCTGATAGACTTCTTTGAAGCGGTCACCAAAGCTGTAGATGAGGGTGAGGTGGTACACACAGCCTATCTAGATCTTGCCAAGGCTTTCGACACCATCCCTCACTCTGGAATTACAGACAAACTCACTAAACTAGGTATAAATCCCTATGTCACAAGATGGGTTGCCAACTGGCTCACTGACCGAACACACACTGTGAAAGTAGTAGACTCTAAATCCAACTTCAGACCCGTGAGAAGTGGAGTACCATAGGGTTCATTCCTAGGTCCTCTCCTGTTTGGTATCTACTTCTCTGAAGTACAGGCTAACACAGAAGGTCTTTGGCTAACAAAGTTCGCAGATGACTGCAAACTAGGAGCCATAATCAAATCTCCTAATGATGTGGACATCCTACAAAAGGGCCTCACTGAGACAGATGCCTGGTGTCAAAGCCATGGCCTCAAGCTCAATGCCAAAAAGTGCATTGTCATCCCTTTTGGTAAAAACTCTGTACCCATGAACTACCACATAGGCGGTAGTCTACTTAACATTGAAAGTGTGATACTAGACCTTGGGACACAAGTGGACAGTAGTCTATCCTTTGATAATCACATCGCCACAGTAGTCAGGAAATCCTTCTACGTGGCACACCTCATCACAAAAGGTTTCTCATAGAGGAAAAAAGAGGTCATTGTTCCCCTCTACTCATCACTCATTAGACCCATTATAGAGCACAATGCCCCTTTTGTTATGTACCTCACAAGACAGCTACAACAACTGGAAAGGCCACAGAAATACCTCACAAAGAGGATTACCAACCTCAAACAGATGCCCTCCGCAGACCATCTCAAAAAACTCCAGCTTTACTCTGTCGCATATCGCCTACTCAGAGGCGATCTCTGCCTAACATATAAAGCTATGTCAAACCCAGAGCTGTTGGACATGCTCCATGTAAAGAAATCCCAATCCCTCTGAGCTACACGCTCTAGGGACCTAAACCTTGTCACCACAATAAACAGAACATGCTGGAGGGATAGATTTCCTGTCTCAGAGACTTCCCATACTCTGGAACAAACTACCTATCTATATCAAACAAAGCTCCTCATTAGCACTCTTCAAGAAAACTCTTGATGATTGGATGGGAGATAGGAAATTCACCTCGGGGATCACTTCTGTGGCTCTGCTTGACAGGGGCACAGGAAAATAATTTTCTTGAATGGCAAAAGCCAGGGTACTGTTTGGCTAGGCATATATAGGCCCTAGATCCAATAGCCTAGTACCTACCTGTGAACATATGAACTAAATATAAAAAGTAAAAATTAATCTATATTGAACAGTAAAAGTTTACTGAGTAGAAATGCAAAAAAAATATAATTTGCAAATTAAAATTTTGCAAATTAAAATGACTGTATCAAAAGCATTAAATGTGCATTTATATTAAAATAATCATTATCTAAATCTTTACCACACTAAGTGAATCTTAAAAGAAAAGACCAGGTGCTCACTTAAACTGAACAGGATCTTGAATTCCAGCTCCATTCGCTCAGTTTAGTTCAAAATCTCCACTAATCAGGTAGTCTGAAGACTGGTTACTTTACCATGGTTCTTCTAGCCATTTTACATGCCGCATTCTGTTATAAACCAAGACTTTAAGATTTCACCCAGTATACTCACAGATTCAATCAATGGCATAAAGCTTACTTGTGATCATAATGTCAAGAACCACATAAATCCACACTGACATGGCTTACCAAAAAAAAGTATAACTGAAGAGGAGACAAAGATGGAAATTCATGTAACATTCTACAGCCCCCTGAGCAATTGTGGATATTTGGCCTACATTCCACATGTGTTTCCAACTTGTTCCTTAACATGCTATTGCTAATAAGTCTAAAGAGATACTATATTAAAGCAATTCAGAGCTGCCCACCATAACACTTAAAAAAAAATCACCATGAGAACACAAAAGTAGTTATTGCAAATATTCCACATGCAAGTAGGAAATATTAATTATGGATTGTTAAAATTAAACTCCATCACTAAATTAAACTATGGAACCTAAGACATTTGCAGAATTCAGCTGGGCATGGAGGAAACATTGTTTGTTTGTTTGTGTCTTTCGGCTTTTCCCGGTTAGGGGTCGCCACAGCGGAACTCCGGTCCACTAGTGATTGGCAGTAGATTTTTACGTACTGGCTTGCCAGGCCTAACGCACAACCTTCAACGAAGGAACGCCCATTCACGCATGTTGACAGACAGAAGACGCTCTAACTGAGAATCGAACGGGCAACATCTAACTGTGAGGCGACAACGCTACCGCAGCACCACCACCGCAGTGGCATGGAGGAAACATAAATATGTTAATAAAAAGAGTTGAAGAGCTGGAGGAAATATATTATGCAACAATGAACATTATATTCGATGATAAAGACCAGGCTATCCTGGCTAAGTGCTCTTTAAATGTCAGAAAATGTTATGTGTCCATTACTTATCATTCTAGTTATGTGTGGAATACAAATCCAGTTTTGCTACAACTTCCTATGTTTATATTGAATGAAAAGGCAAATGTTTTTTGTTTCCTTGTTAATTTCACTCGGAATGACACTAACAGATTATAGAGCAGATAGATCCTATAGTCTAATACAGTCATGAGTTAAAACAATAAATGCACGATATTTATTGATGGGGTGGACAGAACCTGATGTAAACAGAAAGTAGAATTACTGCAGCCATGACTTATTCAGAGATCTGTGGCAATCTCTAAGAATGTTGAATATGAGAAGAGGTAAAAGGGACTATTTAAACAGTATTTCTATGCTCAGTAGAAAAATAATATCACATCCAGAAGTTTGTAGACTGTTTAAAACATTACCATGATTTCAACAGCTTTAATTACTAGGATGACATCACCAGTCTGAAACAGACAGGAAAAAATGTAAATGCAAAGCTTCTTTCTTTTATGCCAGACTCAAAGTTTTATTAAGTACTTGGAGACTTTTAGTCAGTAACGAACACTAAGTGCTTTAATATAACATGTTAGATGAATATGCCATTCACAGGATATACACCTAATTTACTTAATTATGTAATACAATTATTTTTATTTTATTTTGGAATACTATGCATGGTACACAGAAGGCTCCTTTCTTCATTAAAAGAGATATTCCTCCTGTCAGTGCAACCAAGACATACCTAAATATAACAAAACTGCTCTAAGAATATTTTGCAAATGTTTGCTTTAAGATGAGCATCTGGCTTCTTTCAATTTTAAAGCCACAGACCACCAGTGCTGTTTAAACACATTATAACCATTAAACTGGACTTCATAAGCAAGTGTTTGTTCTACCCAGCAATGGCAGAGATCAAGGAAAACTTGTATGTTTCCTCAACTCATTCTAATTGTATGGCAGAGATGAATGTGCTTCTTTCACTTCCATCCCTCATCATACAAAAAAAGATTAAATGTTAACATATGCTACATTTTGTCATAGTTGTCAATCATCTGTCAGTTAACTGTTTTGACTACCGAATCAAACTGTCATGTAACGGATCACTCTATGTTATATAATTTCCCTGCTTACCCTCTTACAATTCCAGATTTTGTCTCTCTGTCTGTCCTTCCATTATTTCTCTGTACTTAAAAATGTGGCATGTTTTATGTAAAGCAGATTATATTATTATTATTTGACTTACTGTTACCTGATCTAACCATACTGCGTGCTCAGAGTCTCTTTTGACCAACAAAGAATGATTTC